>NC_090944.1:11910941-12113441 GCF_040807025.1 Struthio camelus | reverse complement strand
TCACAGATTACAAAGCTTACTGAATCATGTGAATCCATCTTTGAAATGAGTCCGAACCACAGATTTCAAAGCCCAGACTGACTTGAAACTGTACTTCCTCATCAAAGATAAATGTTCAGGGCTAGTGTTCTTGTTTGATCCAAGAGATAAGTCCTCGGTCTTAGTCTTCAAGAGTGAAATCTTCGTTTCATTCAAGCCAGTAGCAAAATTCCTATTGTTTGTTAACAAATTTTTCAGATTTTCGGATTTCAGTTTGGGGGTGGAGGGATTTCTGAACCCACCACTCTGATTTTGGTGCCATGTTTCATGAAAGGGAAGAACAAACTGAGTTCCTAAAAAATGGTCTTTAAAGTAGAGCTTATACAATCTTCAGTGCCAATTTCTATGTCTGAACTTTGAGGTTACTGGAAAGACTCCTGTTGCACGGACTAGCCTTTGGGTTAGATCATGTGATCATAAATCTACAATTCACACAAGAAAATTAATCACAAGTAACATATGCCATTACTACTCTATGTAAAAAAAAATGCCAATATAGAATTTCTTACATGCATTGGTGGCATCTGGTCCCAGTAGCATTGAACAGAGAAGCATATTTGCAGATAAGTGTAAAGCTCCCGACTGTTTTGAAATCAGTTAATGAACATGAGTTTGCATCTTTCTCATCCAAGATGTAGGCAACTAAATAAAACTTGCTGTTCACAAGAATACTACAATTTTATTTCTTTCATTAAAAAAAAAAGACAGAGGGCTTTTTTTCTTAAAGCTTTCTGAAAATTTTAGTGTGATAACGAACTGATGCCATTCAATGTAACACTTCAGCTCACGTTGGTGACTACATCAGGCAAACACGAAGCAGATTAGCTGCAACAAGAAATTCAGGAAGATACTAATCTGTTTTATGTCATATCTTGAAAGAGGAAAGGACCAAAAAACTCAAAGAAATCTGCAGTAGCTTTAAGAGACTTAGATTTTTTTTATACAGCGGTTGCTGTTTTTGTTATTGATGTTATTGCTATCATTGTGACTATTCTTATTTTATCCATACGTCATTGTCATTTTACAGACCTGTTAGAGATCAGATCAAGAAAGGGAATACAGCTGTTTTGCATGTCCTTTGTAGATACAAGAAACAGGGGGAAGCCTCCCTTTCCTTGTGACTGTTTTGTGGTATATTGGTGTCATGGGGACATTTTCTCATGTACAAGCAGGAATAACAACGATCATGCAATTTCTCATCCACAGTGCATAAACCAGACGTGTTTTAGTTAAAAATAATTTTTGACTTATGTGAATTTAACTCTCTTTTGAGATTTCAAAATCTTAGATTTTTTTTTCCCTGCACTTACTAGAAACAGAATATATTTTTTGCACAACCATCTAAAGTATCATGTGAAATCTCTGACAAATTGAACAAAGAGTGAGTTTGGGTAAACTGATAAAGTCACTAGAAGGTAATGGCAACAATAAAATATTATCAGATTTCCAATCCAGTTTTACAAAGCTTTCGTCTGCAAGATAAATTGCTAAACAATTTGAGAGCATACAAAAGACTTTCATGTTGATCAGATTTAATTAATCACTTTTTGGCAATGCTAACATTTTATGCAGCAAAACTTCCAAATGATTTAAGACAAAAGGGGGGAAAAAGTAGAAATTAGATACTGAACTAACTACAAGAAGTAGGGTGTGACAGATGTGGAATAACCTGTCAAAGTCTGTTACTATTACATACACTGTACATTCATCTGAATATTGCAAAGTGATACTTACTAATTGCAGCGTAATTCATGGAAGTTTTCTGGTTTCAGTCCTGTTCTGCTTCACGAAGTGATTCTTCAAGTTTCTCTCTCCAAATATGAGGTGTTACATCACTCAAATCTCTTTCTTTGATTTGGGCTTTGAGGATAATGTCTCTATTTTCCAATACTCATCAGTAACTTTCATTTCAAGACATCTATAATAATAATAATAATAATAATAATAATAATAATAATAATAATAATAATAATAATAATAATAGGCTAAGTACTGAAGTATAAAGGAAGCTTTCAAACACAAGACATTCAAACTAGTTTCATGCATTAAAGTGATAGATTGCAATGAAATGAGGAAACTAGTCTGACAAACCAAGGAAAACTAGGCTAGCAACTTCAGCCATGAATGCTTACATTGATTCTCCAGTAAAATCAAGATGAAAATGATAGGTAAATTAAAATGGAGTACTGCTATATGTGTGTCCTTCCTTTTCTTTTTCATCTGTCTATCTGAACTGGACAATACATAATACCTCAACTTCACCATCACCATCAAAAAGTTATATGTTTATTATAGGCTAGCTGCCTAATTTTTTCTTCTCTATTTAATGAAAAAAAAAGATACATCAATAGGGCAAGCCATCCCATTCTGTTAGTTATTTTTGTTTATTTTCCTCACACTATTGCACATTGACGTGGGAGATTCGATATCTTTGATAATTATTCCCACTAAGAATTCATCTTTCATTTTGTCTTGGGGACATGGAGTTCCTGCAGACAGTGAAACAGCGCTTAAGATCAGCAAAAGATATTAAGCTACACTACACTGGACAGGGTCATAGGTCATCTTCTGGTAAGTTAGTTACAAAATATCATCTTCTGTATCAAAGAAATCTCCAGTGCACAAAATGAAGCTGCACGAGGTAATGATTGGACCTGAAGTGAAATGTATGAGTCCCAAGTGAAATTGCTTATTTGGTTACTTAGCTGAATCATGGAGTTAATTAAAGAAGTTGCTAATGGTTGCAGGAGTTACCTGCAAGGAAAGTCATCGTATGATTTTAAAGATGATTTCAGTAACAAGGTGAGAACTGAAGGCCTCAACTCCAGCATCTTAGCAAACTGCCCTGGTTTTGTCGACAATATAAAGCCCAGGAAAAGGAGAACAAACACCTCCTTAGTCTAAAATATGAACTCACTGAAGCAAGGGGACAGACCTAATCCCTCAGCATTTGGGGCCTGGGTAAGACGGTCCTGTGTGGGAGTTTAAATACGAGAGATACGTACAAGTTTTCAGGGTTTTGCTTGTTTGTGTGTTTGTTTTGGTTTTTTGCTATCATTTTCTTCTATGCTACAATAACTAATGCTTTTGGTTTAAGAAAATCATCTTAGGCCACTGTAGTCTTCCAGATGGTAAATTTAAAATTGATGACGACAATTTCAGTGGGTAAAATTAGGTGAGGTTATTCTTCTTCTTATCTGAGATAGATGGGATGAAATTCCTTTTAAATGCATCCTTCTGTTTCCCAGGACCTCCTACTGTAGACAGGGTTTAGATGATCACTTGACTTTTAGATGGCTAAAATCAGACAAGATGAATCCCTCACCAGAAGACTAGGGAGATGAGTCATCCATACTGTTCACTTTCCAATAGTACCGTCAACAAATGTGAAAGCATGCATTCCCCTGCACAAAGAGAGCTTTGCCTCGTGCATCAGGCATGAATTACTGCTTGAATAGTGGGAGGACAGAGGCTATGAGTGACATAGGTCTGAATGGACAGGTACGCATGGGTAGCCTTTTATCGATAAATGCTATATCTTTCTTGTGAGAAATAAATAGCAATCTGAGCTAGATTGCCTTCTTTCTGTGAGGACAGAACTCTTATCTGAAGCACTGTAAACTCTGGGCATTTATAGGGCGTAAAGCATCCAGCCAAATACAGGTATTTACCAGGTAGACGTTGGATGAGAGGACTCCCACCCACAGGCTCTGCAACTCAAGATGGGATACACGTGATTTAGTGTAGATATCTCTAACACAGATGTCTCCATTGCTCTTGGCTCCACGTATGGTCAATGCAGATGACTATATTTCTGGGTATTTCTGAGTCATACTCCATTCTACAACAAATAACTGGAGTCAGATAAATCACACTCAAATGTGTCTATTTCTTTTCATTGACTACAAAGGGAGTCCAGGTGAGGCTAGACCTCAGATGCAGACACCTAGATGTCTGCATTTGACCAGACAAATCCCATCTTTTTTTTAACAGGAACATTTTAACTGTCTGAAGCTTGAGGTTTTGGAAATGCTTATTCCAAGGAACAGCAAGGGCTGAATTCCTTACTAGATTTGACAAGGGAATTGGAAACTGTGTGAATAATGTTAGAGCAAAAGGGTTTCATCTTCTAGTAAGGGTGTAATCTCAACGGTCTTTCATAAACAGATAAATATTTCAACAGCCAGGCTGTATAAGAATAACTTAACTACGGAATCCTGTCACTGATGCATTTTTCTACTTCTGAATGATTTTAACATAGCTAAGATTTATTTTGTTTATTTATTATTTAGCAAAGATTTATTTCAAAGATAGGTCCAGAATTATTCAAAAATAAAGGAAGAATGTCTAGCTATTTTGTACCTGCCTTAGAAGCAGTGGTAGGTCTGAAACATTTGGAGAAAGAGAGAGAACTGCACTAAGGCTTTAAAGCACAATTACATTCAAAAACTTGAAGGTGCAATTGTATGTTTTGAGGGTTGGAGGAGCACAGATAGAGCAAATCTTCTGATTTTTCAAAGACAATAACAATCCTTCTGGTAACCCTCTTCTGGTCTAGTCATATTGTTATTGCCACCGCTAAATATAATAAAAATAAATGTAAAATAAAGACCCAGATCACACAGAATCCTGATAATGTAGTCCATGATTCATAAAATATGCAATAGGTATGTACAATAGGCTTTTGTGACTAATGCCCCTTTAATGAGAATTTATATGAGATACATTGTGCCAGTTCATAGGAGATGTGTAAATTGTCAAAAGTTTATGCTAAGTCTTAGCTCTACTTATGCCATCTCTGCTAGGTGTGGAAAAGTGCAATGGGGTTTAAACTGATGTACCTCACAGGCAGATGCGAAGTACTGTAGCTTATGCTCACAGCCTACTCTTGGATCTGTGTGAAAGCAACACCTGACAAAATGAATCATCTTTCGCACTGGACTAAATCGTGTGAATTTGGTGGAGTAACACCAGAGCTCAGTCAGGACTTTTGCTCATGATCCAAGACCGCAGATGAAATCCTTCTACTGAGTTGGTCCAGAAGGAAATCTGATCCACACAGAATTAAAATATAAGACTTAAATAAATAAATATTTAATTATTGTTACTTATCAGCATACTTGGAAAAGTGGCACTGCAACAACTCAGAATAAAACTTTGGCTATCACTAAAAATTCACCCACACGGTTAAAATGTTTGTGAATAGGAGCTGAAATCAAAGGTGAACAATTACTTGTTATTATGGCAATATCCATTTCTATATTTATACCATACTAGATACTCCTAAACACAGACAGTAGATAGACATGTGTGTATGTGCATATGCGGGTATGTGCATATGTTTGTGAGTATAGATGGAATAACTTAAAAATGTCCAAGGTAATTTTATTTCTAAAAAATAGTAAAAAAAAAAAAAAATCACTAGCATTCCTAGTTTCAGCCTGAAGCACATTTTTACAGCTGAAAATAGGGGCTCATAATGAAAATGCTGACACAACCTTAACTATAGAGGTGGTAGGAGGCAATGTTATAATAAATAATGTGGGAAATATTTTACACTTCAAGGCAATTACATGTTCAGCCATCTTTAGGATTTCTGGGCCATGAAGGGTAGGGATTAGGTGTACTTGACAAGTGTAAAAGACCCATGACTCATGACTGCTAGAAGGCACAAATGAATTACAAAAGCTGAGAGAAAGCTTTGTAATCACGTAGCATAGGTAAAATATTTTTTATTTGGGGTAGATAAGGATCAGGTAAATGGAAGGATACGTGCTCCAGATTCCATTCAGTTTGCTTCTTGAAGAAATGGTGAAAGTTGAGTTAAATCTATTGTTCTAACTTGCCTGCCATCCGTTTGTGCATTTCTCTCTGCCATATAAATATGACTTTAATTTGCTTTGAAATGAAAGTTCATACTTGTAGAACAGGACTAGATAGGACCAACTCGGTCATTAAGTAGGCTCTCACAGCTGCAGAAACCTATGCAGTCGAGCTTAGGTTTACAAAGACCCTCTAAGAACATTTTCCTCAACCTTGACCTCCCACAAACAACAAATAATCTCACACCAAAAGCAGCCTTTTTGTTTAAGTGATGACTAAAGGTGTCAGTCCTGGACTGTGAAGCATCTCACTCTTTCTGCTCAGAGTTACACGTAATCACTTTCCAGTTAGTGGGGAGAAATACTCACCACAAGGAGACAATTTGTATGACCTTAGATATCATTTTCATACGAGATGAAAGACCTTCTGGAGGTCCTTGTTCCTCTCTGTTCATTGGAAAGAAAGGTGGCAATCGCAAACTTTGACAGATGCCTAAATTACAGTAGGTGAACCGCTCTCCTAGTCTCTCAGTTTGTCTATGCTGTGCTCTAGGAGGTCAATAGCAACTGGGTGCTATAGTCTTTTTCATGGCATCTATCAAGCAAGCTCAGGCTTTGCAGTGTAAATCCCACAGCAAACAAGCACGTATCTGTGTGATAACGCTGCTGGTAACCTCTGTAGGGAGGCCAGAGGAGGAGGAACTGCCCTGGCCCTGGAGGGACAAGAGGTCCCTCCAGAACATCATTCTGCAGGCACAGGAACGAGGGAGACACAGTGGTCGTTTCCTGTGCCTGCTCCTATTCAACATGTCTCCCATGTTTTAGCCTGTTTGTTATTATGTTTGCTGAGAATCTGCTCTGGTATACGGGGCATGTATTTTCAGAGAAGTTTATCTGACATCTACTTTACAGAAAGCAGACAAAATTCTCAGCTTAAGAAAAAAAAAATACCCCCTTAAACATTTTATCTTAAATGGTTGATAAATCTTTGAAACATGTCTGGATCTTAGGCCAAGTGCTCCTAAGAATTTACACCATGCTAGATATTCGTGAGCACATGCAGTAAATAGACCAGAGTTAATCTGGAACTTTACTTTAAGTATATGCCTAGTTTACATGGTCTTTGTAAGAATATTTGACAGAATATTGACTCTTTAGATCTGTTTTCATCATCTTGTTTCTTACTTTCATCCGCCTTGGCTAAAAGAAATGCAGTAGATAATGAGGAACAAGCAAGCAAGCAAGCAAGCAAGGAGACGACTTTGCTCATAAATTGAGTTTGATTGCCTCTTTCAAAAAAACTTCATAAAAGATGTTTCGCAGTCTGTTGTTTGCAAAACTCCTACAGGGGAATGAAGGAGGACTGGAGGGTTAACCATGGTACAATGGAGATTAAATCTTGGTCCCTTACAGTAAAAAAGCACTGTGCAATTGAATATGATGTGTCTAGAATTTTACTCAAGCTTTTTATTCTAATTTCCTTGCTATTTTGAGTATCCTAGTGCCTTTCAAATTATTCTTGCCTCACTTTTGTCAGCTGCAGCTTATTTAAAACTCTTTTCTAGCATTATAACAACTACCGTGCAAAATGATGAATATTCAACTTCCTTTTCAGAAGTCTGTAAGGTAACGGAGATAGATACATACTTTTCAGTATATATCAGGGTTAGGTAATAGTATGATAGCTTAAGACACTTAAAATAACCTGATATCAATTCATTACCATTAGAAAAAAAGCCTTTGGAAAAGACCCTAAGCATTATGTTAACATTGATATGTCAATCCCTTATTTGAAGGATGGCAAGTCTGAATCCCAGCACAGCCTTAATTAACAGAAAATAATTAGCATCATTTTCCCAGCTGTGAATTTGAGGGGTTTTTTTTTCCAACAGAATCCATTGATTGATAATTAAGGAGGAGTTAGTTGTAATAAAGCTCCCAGTATTGCAATTTCTAATTGGCCTTTAAGGACATTTTACAGTTACAGTTACTTTGTTCCAGGCGTTTTCTAGCTGCTTTTTTTTTTTTTTTCCTTCATACCAGCTTTAATAAGAAATCCTTTCTGAGTGAGGTAAAAAGGATGCAACTGAAAAGAAAAAGCCACTGTAATGTTACCTCTGTGAATTAAAAACTTAGCACTTAATACAGTCTATTTGATTTGTTTGGGTAATAATTGGTGCTACGTGAATGTACAAAGCTTTGAAGTTTGGTTTGAATAACCCAAGATTTATCCAGGCACTTGAGTCTTGAGACTAAACTGCATTATCACAGAGATTTATGTAAATGCTTGACTTGATGCACAGTAAATGCTCCTGTTGGCTTCAGTGGGATGGAGCATCATGTGTATAGTTAAGCAGATATACGTATATCCTTGAAGGAATGCTGCCCTAGGCTGGAAATCTTATAGGAGTAGATTCAGTTTGGGGCATGTCTGCTTGTTTCACATTTCCAGCCAGTCTTCAACTACTGCTAGTACAGTGTCCCCCAGGGCACTAAAACTTTCTTTTCCAATCTTACAAGTGGAATTGATCTAAAAGCATGCATTTAATGATTTTCTGATATTAGGGCATTGGCTTAATTTTGATTTTTTTTTCCTAAGCTATCTTAAAATTTCAGATATTGATTGAAAAAATAATTTATCCTGTTTGTGTTGTCTCTGTTTCTTTCCTTTCTTTCATTTCTGTTCATTCTCCCACCTGAAGAGCAAGACAAAAGAAAAGGAGAGAAAAAAGATCTTATGCAAACTGATCAGAAAATATTTTATTCAAATTTCCTTCTTCATAAAGACAATTTTCTCTCAAAAATATGTGTGAATAAAAGATGTCGAAGATCTTTATGTATCAGTAAATTAGTAAATTCAATGAAACATATCAATATAAAATAACACCATTTGACCAAAAATCTAGAAAGAAACTTAATAGGTGACAACAAACTGAAAATAAAAACTAATTCCTTCTATTATGAAAGCAGGTATGAATAGTCAGACTTGAACTTGCACTGGTGCTGTCAGTGGCTGGCCACTACGGAAGGATTTAAGCTCAGAGGAATATTTAATGGTTCATTAAAGTGTGCTATATTATGGGCAAAAAAGTCAGATGATAAAGGAGTTTTGTTGTTGCATCCACTGGTTATTGTCTTGTTGTATTATTGTTCGTGTACTGTTCATGTGCAATTTTGCTATGTCTTTGTCAGCAAAGAAACCTTTCTGTGTGATCAAAGTGCCCCGACTGTCTTCAGAAGAGCAAATCAGCTCAGTTTCTTCATCCTGGGAAAGCTACATTGCTATTTTTCCATCTCTCCGAGGAGGATGTCAGATCACTGAGCTGTAACTTTGCTACATCTTGGCTGGACTAATGTAGCTTTCTCTCTTTGGAGATCTTCCAGTAAAGTTATACGCTGGTTACAAATTTATTCAAAATGCCTCCACTGTATTTTGTTAACAGAGGCTGAAATGTCCTCTTTCATTTCAGTCATGCTGAGGTCACCAGACTGGTTTTCTGTGCAAAACAACCCAGAGAGTTTGACACTATCATAGCTTGCATTCAAGGTAACTTGGTTTTGCTCCTAGCTAACTACACTTGTGAAAATTGTAATGTATATTTACAGATCAGCTGAACATGCATAATGGGGACATTAATCCCAAGTACTCTTATCATTCTCTAAAAATGGAAGGATTTTACCTCTTACAAGGTTTTATTTCAGGTGCAAGACCACCCCCAGTGACATGCAATACACCTGGCTGCCTAGGGTAGCATTCTGCTGGAAACAGCAAACCACCGTGCTCCACCTTTGACTTTGCCAATGTCACAGCCTTGCAAAGCCCAGCTGCCTGCTGCCACCGCGGAGGGAGGGATTAGTGAGAGTGAGATTGCAGCTTCTGCTTACGTTGAGGGCCCACAGTGAAATAGCTGTCGCCATCCTTGCTTCACTCATCACCCGGAGGCAACGCTGGCGTCAGCTGAATGCATATGTACGTTTGCATTCACATGCATGCATTGTCTGGGCACACAGCTGGGATAAATCAGGGTATCTCTATGGATGATAATAGAGCTTGGCTGTCTTTCACTCGTTAAAGAGATGGGCCTATAAGTATCACTCAGGGATTCGGCTGGATATAGTAGGAGAGAAGTCATCACAATTGACCTTAGCCTTCTGAGAGGGAGCTGTCAGATCTCAGCTAGTCTTGGCTCCTCAAGTCAAAGAGAGAGCTGAGCATGCCAGAGAGCTATTCATTGTACCTATTATAAAGCTATCTTAAAATCGAAACAATATGGAGTGCCTTAACAAATGAGACGACAAATTATCAGTGCAGATCTAAAATTTTGTCTCCATTTGCTGAGCTGAAATTTACCTCCATTTTGAAAATTCATTAACACATTATTTCAATTCCCTCTCAAAATCGCTTTCCTCAGAGAACTTAAGATTTACTCAGAAGATTTACTATTTCCTTGAAACATTCCTCTTTTCTCTGGTCTTCACCTAATCACCCCCCATTGAATCCTTCTCCTAATCAGAGAATACATGACATTCTGTGGTGGGGGAATCTTAGACCTGCCTGCCAACGTCTCTAAACATTGCTGTTATCATCCCATCAATGATTTCTATTCGATTTTTCTCTTAAACTGTATAGTTTCATAGAAAACAAAGCAGGAAGAGACCTCAGATTACTGCCTGTTTGTTCTCCAAAAGAGAACCAGCTATAAGTAAACAGGGAACATGCTTCCCTGACTTGTTCATAAAAACTTGCAGTAATTAACTTTCCACAACCTCTCCAGAAAAGCTGTTCCAGGCCTTAATGGTGCCTACAGTTAGAATATTTTTTCCTGAGACCTCTCCTGAATCTCCCTACCTGTATTTTATTCCCATCAGTTCTCTTGTTCCCAGCAAATATAAGTAACAGTTCACTTCCCTTCTTTGCAGCAATCTTTTTACGTCTTCAAAAACTGTTCTCTTGTCTCAGCACAAATTCTTAGTCCTTTTAAACTAAATAAACCCTGTGAAAGAGTCTCTACAAAAGAATAGTATCATCTGAACTGGAGAGACTGATAAGGAATGAGCAAGCAGAAGTGCATACGAGGTGCTGCATACCAAAAGAGAAAAGTGATTTGTGATCAAAACACAGGCTGGCTGGGGTGACCTTATTGATTTTGAAAACACAGCAACATCTTCTATGGGGAGCTGCTGAGAAAAAGGAATAAAATCCTGGAAAGTTTTGATACAGTGTTTGAAAAATGTCCCCATGGTTAGGTTGCATTGCACATTTTGTAGACTCCAGGAGAATACTGGGATGGAGG
The DNA here is from genome assembly GCF_040807025.1 of Struthio camelus. Lineage (NCBI taxonomy): Eukaryota > Metazoa > Chordata > Aves > Struthioniformes > Struthionidae > Struthio > Struthio camelus. The sequence goes on along the minus strand of NC_090944.1, from coordinate 12,102,286 downwards.
GTGGGGAGACTATAAAGATCTGCTATAGGACAACCTATTTATTGAAAAGAGACGTATAGAACAACTTATGTATTAAATTTCTACTTCAAATTCTGAAACTTTAATCTAAATGACATTTCCCAAAACATGGAACAAGATTTACAAGTCTAGGTGTCAAAACTCAAGATCCATGTTAGCATTTAGGAAATCAAAAAGAGGCCTGATTTTTGAAACAGCCAAATTTTCCACAGTTCCAGTTAAGTAGATAGCCTTTCCCAAACTACTTATAGGCCAAGGAGTGTATTGCTATGCCAGTGACACTATCTTGAACCGAAGTCATGTTTGCGAGCAGAGGGCACTCGTCAGGATGTTAGTTCAGAGCCATGTCACCTGATGGCATAGCAGTGCAGCCTGTACCATTCGCATACGGCATCTGGCTCAGATAACCTCCAGGAATTTCAAAATAAGGAGCTTCAGCTCTGTCGGATGAGGGAGTAACGAATCTAACCTGAGCTCACTCCTCTGCTGGAACCCAGAATAAGTTCAGGCTACAGTTGATCAGCATGGGCCAAAGCACATCATACACCAAGAATGGGAGAGGTTTGCAAGAGCAACAGGGCCGGGCATGTGACGACTTACTCGCAAAATTAGTTGGAAACTCAAAGTCTGATAAAAGCGACACATTTGCTGATTCTGTGATTTTGAGTTGCGGATTTTTGAGGAGTGGAAGGGAGGGAAAATTGTTAGCTAATCCATGCTGTAATATGAGGGATGGGCTACAGTCCTCTTACCTCCCTAAGCTACACATCTAATATCTCTGCAAAACTCCTGACATCAAAAGCCAATTTTCTGCTGATTATAGTCTTCTCAGGATTTTTAAAATAGATCCCCCTGCTCCAAAACCTCTTACTTTTGCTGGCTAGCTCTACAGGAGACTCGGGCACAGAATCCTGGGGGTAAGTCAAAATACCACTTCATTTCGGATCATGTCTTCCCCACAAAGGGTTTTTTGACAGCTGTGCAGTTCTTGAGCCATTCAGATGCTGCAGTGATGAGGTCCACGTAGAAAGGAAAAACTCTTTTGATGAAGGTGGATGCTGCTGGAGCAGAGATTATGATCATTTATTTAGCTTCTTTGCTGGATGGTGGCTCAGGGTTAGTAAAGAGGCTGTGAAGCCCAAAGATGGGTAGCTAACGATGATATTTCTGCTGAGATGAGAGATATGAAGATTAGTAAGAACTAAAACCTGAACTTTTGTTATTATTCACTTGTTCATTTACTTTATTCTACTTCATTGTCATTTGATCTTTTTATTTATATATGAGTCATATGCACCCACCTACACACTGTATTAAAAATGGGAGTGAATCTCCCATTCACTGATTAAAAATAATGATTAGGTCTGGATATATTGACAAGGTAAAAAAAAAAAATCAGGTGTGATTTTAGAGGAGAGTATATGATTCTTATTGATAGTCCCCTCACTGCTTACCCTTTAGCTTTCCAACAGTCATGTCTTTTAATCATAGAACTTAATACTCTCCAAAGCGCTGAATTTCGTGGCAGCTGTAAGCATGCAGTGAAACATTTACATGTAGGCTTCCTTCAGCCCCTCACATTCAATTCAAAGACTGAACAATGAAGCAGCACTGCTGTGCAAGATCCAAATTGTGCTGCTGGCAAGAAGACTCTCAAATAACCGTGGATCTCCAGGGAAAAGGAATATTATACTATGGAATAGAGAGTATTTGCCATAGAGCAAGCTGGTTTGTAGGCTTTTTTCACTCTTCTTTCATTCTGTCTATTTATTTGTTTGTACTGTCACCGATGTCATCCAAAGCCAAGAAATGCAATAAGGTTAAATCTATTGCAAGAAATTATTTTGATCTGCCAATTACATGAACAAGCTCACCTTGCCTATGATATGCCGTCAAGCGTCAGTAGGAGCATTTGGTGCAATCAATCTATTACACATCAATTTTATGGCTGTATAATGAGGTTTAATTGCTGCTTTATTAGTCTGACTAATATTAAGTGTCAGTAATTGCTTTGCATTCAACTTAGCTTTCTCATTTAAATTACACTTCCAATATTTAGCCGTAAATGTACATACCCTTTTTATCTATCGAATTTTTGCATTCATTCCTGTACCAGAAAACCTTATTTGGGGTGATTTTCCCTTTTATACAGGTTCTCTGGCCCTCAGGAATAGAGCCTGGGAAAGCTAAATGTTGTTTCTGGTAAATGCATAGGCCTTTGGCATTTGGAAAGTTGACTTGAAATTTCCTTTTGACAAAAATATAATATGAGTTTTGTGTACTAATAAGTGATTCACGGAGGTGTGTGAATGCATTTGTAGCCCCACTGAAGGCTATGGGACTACTCATACACATTAAGTTATGCATATCCTTGGGTAAATTGTAGGCCTAATGCTTGCTACCCTGGAGCACACACAGAAAACAAGTCTGGCAGGATGCAGGATGCATTTTGATTGGCAAGCCGCAGACTGAATGTTATTGCCAGTCAAGATTTTAGTGCATTGTTGTAGGCTCAAATGCTCAGACCTGCAGTTTAAGGGGGTAAGGGCTGAGGTGCGGTCAACTACTTGATGCAAGTAATGAGGAAACTTTTTGTACACAGAGTCTTATTCTGTGGCTTTCTTGTACTCACAGGAAGTAAATTCAAGTGGTGAATTCTCCTTTTTTTTTCCCCCAAGTCAGCAGCAGTCTTGCCTTTTCACTTGGCTTCTTCTGATTTCCTTTTTTGTTTGAAATAAAGTCCATCTGATGTTGCAGTGATGAGCTCAGTGCGCTGAATAGACATGCCAGTTGCCATTAATATCAACCGATCCTCCAGTGACAGCTGGCTAATATCTCCCTGAAAGCACCTCCTGAGCTAAAATCAAGCTGTATTTGGGGAAAAGAGGCCTAGTTCCAAGGTTTTTCATATATCTGGTTTGCATGAGGTTGAATTCCTGGAATTCTGATCAGAAAAAGATGGTAGTTGAGTCAATAACATTGTGTTGCAATTCTCTGAATCTGTGGAAGTGCTGATACAGCTAGAGACCCTGTGAGTGTCAAATATCCATCACTGAGCACCTACTGGAGTGCAGATCAATTGCTGAAAAAATGTAAGTCTCCTGGTGTTTATTCTTGGTTGTCACTCTCCTCCCCCCTATTTTTTTTCTTTTTTTATTTTTCCCCCCTCCATTCACATCAAGAACAAACCTTTTGAGGATAATAAAATACCTATCTAGCACAGCATAGGTTTTAAGAAAGATTTCTTTCAAGAAGGGACTTCTCCTATGCTACCTATCCAGTTTTCAATGACTAGTGTACTCATTTTACAAGTAGGGAGAGGTAAGAATTTGTGGGCTGGAGTTAGTCCTGAAGGTCAGAGCCTTCTGAAGTTAGGACTTAGGCCTAGCAGGTACCTGGCAGAAGCCCAGGTCATAGCCTTTCAATGCAAATAATGCCAGTGTCAAGGTTCACCCGGACCAATGAAGTCAGAAGTGTATTCGGTGGAGACAGAAGTCAACCAAATCTCCTGGGTCCTCCTGGACAACCTGAACACCAGCGAGGGCGTATATCAAACACAGTTCTATTTCATAGTGATATGGCCATCCACTTTTGCCATGGTGGCCTAATATTTTGCAGCATGCACTCAGGAACTAAGTCACCTAGGCTTCACGATGTCTTTAGCTTGAATGATTGGAAATCAAATATTTTAACATCCTAGAAGAATACTGTAACCACTATATTTAAGGGCACTCTGGGTGAGTGCACTGCCAGGAATGTAAGATCATGGGACCAGACAGATAGACATCAGGCAAGAAGAAACCTGCCCCTGGCCCTAGTCTAGAGCATTTGGCTAGTAAAAGGGACACCTGGTGTTTTCATCTCCAGCCCAGAGACTGTTTCTCTATCTTATCCGAAGACTAATCTCAGGTAAAATGCACACAGATTCCAGAGGGCAGGTGAGACCAAGTGTGTGAGAACTGGAAGCTCAAGCAACTGCAGGCTGAGAAGAGCCCCGGACCCTGGTCTTTCACTAAGGTGAGCACTTTAACCATTGGAGTCTCACACTAAGAGTGATAGACATTGCCAGCCTTTGTTGTTGTTGCTATTTTAAACGACCAGTTCTTTCTAATTAGATACCATTCCTGAAGAAGGCAAGAACCTGAATGGACATAGGCACCTACAAACTTTTACTGACTCCCTATCCAGTCAGCATGGATGTGGTTGTCTTCAGAAGCCTTGAAGTCTTGCAAGGTCTTCAGAGTCACTCAACTCTCCTCAATGCACTTCATAAGAAATGTATTCTCTTATTCCCTGCACTCCCTTACATCCCTTCTCCCTCCCACACAGGGGTAGGAAACTTAGTTACTGTACCCTGAATTTCAAGTTGCATTCCCCTGCACTGCACAGCAGCCTTGACAACCGTGTCTGAGAAGCGCAGTGGGACTATCTGCACCATTTTGAGCCCTGCCACTAACTTGCTAATGCTGAAAGGCCCGACTACCTTGTCGACTTCACCACAACGATGCAGAACTTCAGTTAACCGCTCAGTTGATCTGAAAGTTTCAACAAGGCTGACACAAGTAAAATCTTCCTTCTGCATTATTGTTATTACTTTTGAATGCTAAGGCAGCAGAACTGGCCCAGGAAGCTGATCTGCTGAGTAAGAATGTGCCATTTTTACACCATCACTTTTCAGAGCTGAACTGCACTTTTAAATGTGGCTGCCAGTCTTTTCACTGTCAGGTGAAATCCTTACCCGTGGTGATTCTTGCTCATCCGCGCGGACTGTTGATGCGGAGGTCAGGAATGAGTTTTTCACCCCCACTGCCCCCGGCAAATTGGCAGGATGTTTATGTGCGAGGGACTAATCCACCTTCCTTGGAAGCAGCGAGCTGAGAGTCGCAGTCAGGAGCAAACAGCCATAACAAAGGTCAGAGATTACAGATGGACAGACATTTGTGGCCCTCCTTGTTTCTGCCTTAATTGTCTCTGATAGGCATTGTCAGACCAGTGTAGTCCAGCCTAAACAAGGCTCTGTTTCTATTGGGGAACTGGCTGCAGAGGGGCTGTAAGAGTCCCTCAGCATCTGCAGTAGAGCTCAGCTGGATCTTGTATTTTGGACCTCAGTTGTTTTCTTCAGTATTAAACTCTGGCCATACATCCCTCTTAGATTAAGCAGGCTGATTTTTCTCTTTCCCAAGGATCACTTCTAAAGGTAGATTTTCATCTCTGTGGAAACCCCTAGACATCAGTAAATAAAATGTTGACTCACTGAGAAAAGTCCCTCAACTACCCTGCAAAGACTTCTTCGTTGCAACCCCTTGTTAGGTGGGTCATACAAATCCTGAAGAGTGCGGCATGAGAGCTGTGCCTAAGCCCAGAGGCAGCCTCCTAAATTATCCTGGAAACCATGTCAAAACCTGCAGGAGCCCCCATAGCTAAGGACTATGGGGAAAATACTTTAGGGGAATTAAAGGTCCCTATATGTTTAAACTCAGACATTAAGGACCCGTATTGTCCATATACACCACCTTGCTCTAGATACTTAAGCAACGGCTGAATTAGTTAACTAGCCAGAGCCAGGGCATAGACTTTGGCATCAGAGCTCACTCATCCAACCTCCTCAGTTCCTCGCCAAGCCCTTGGCCCAGGGCAATTAGCACTTTCCCAAACATTTCCAGGGCATGGTTTGGGAGCTAGCAAGAGCCAGGGGCCATTCCCATGGAGGAATTTGGATGTGAATAGCTTGTTTTGGAGGCTAAGAGAGATATGGAAGTGGTCAAACCACATCAGGTGAATTTAGGGCCAAATAACAGGCCCCTGCAGTAATTCTTTTAGTAATATAGATGTGGCAGTAGTGAAAATAAACTATTAACTGTCTCTAAAATCCAGAGAGGAAAAGCTTCTCAGGGCCAGATTCTCAGCTGGAGTAGGTCAGTATCAGAGCTGTGCTGGTTTACAACAGCTGAGCAATTATCCTGCATCCTTAAAAACAAACAACTGGACAAATACAGAGCTGCTTATTGTTTTCTTCAAGAACTGCTTCACCCCTCCCTCTCTTCCTCCTCTCCCCTCCACGTCTGAAAGTCTTTACCACTGCACAGTGAAAGCAAATAAACAAGGAAGGTTAAAATCTAAAACCACTCATCCAAGTTAATTAAGTTCAGCCAGCCTCAACTACATCATCTGGTAAGATCTGGCAAGTTGTGTGTGTGTGTGTGTATGTATATGCATGTCTGTTCATTCTTCTTCTATTCAGGGAGATTCATCTGAAAGTGCACCTACTTTTAAATATGTCATTTATACGATACAAAAACCTCTATGTGAGGTTTTTTGTTTTGTTATTCCTTGTCTCTTTTTGTTCTTACAGCCACTTTCATATTTTTCTCTAACTTCCCATTATTACATTTTCCTCCTTTTATTTATGATGCTTGATTCCCAGTGTACATTATTGCTGCTCTGTTGGTACTTTATTAAATACGATACAGATACTAGAGTGAGAGTGAGGTTTTATGTCCCACACATGGTGTGTCGTAATTGTGGCATTTTTACTTTCCATTAAGAAGTATCTCCAGGAGGGGAGGATGGGGGACTCGGTTCATTACTTCTATAAACCAGAGAAGAAACCCCAGACAAGCTTGATGAGTTGTTAAGTAGTCTTTAAAGAAGTCTTTAAATCAAGATTAGATGCCTTTCCTAAAGAGACTCCCTGTTTCAACCAGAAGTTACAGGCCTGATAGAGGAGTCACTGGTTAAATTCTACGGCTGGTAGGATGGAAAAAGTCAGACTATATTAAAATAATGGTTCTTCTGGTCTTAAAATTTATGAGATTGCAATTACAAGATAGTGGTTTTAGCTAGCCAAGGTACCAGACAGAGTGAAACTATAAACATCTCCATGGTGAGCAGATAGATTTGCATACTGAAGTCTCGGTCAAAAAGAAAGACAGACAGGACAAAATGAACACAGGCTGAGCATAAACAATGTAATTACTCTTCTGGAGCTACAGCCTTTCTTCCCAGAATGTATCTGAGATATTTCTGAGAGCCTGTCCCTCTACACCAACTCTGAGCGCTTTGAAATTTCAATGTGTTTTGTCTTCACAGTCCCCCTGCCAGGACAGGATTGCTCCTTGTCGCACCTTTATAGCTGTCATATGGATGTCTCTGTGCAGTGTTGCTCTGCTCAGCACCTCCGAGTCTGAGTGCTTGAGAAAGCTAAGCAGTGACTGGAGCTCAGACACTTTGAACTGTATCACTGTAGTGTCCTGGCATTACTAGAACACAAATAATCATAATAAAATTGTATAATTCTTCTCTGGGTATTCCTTTTTTTCATGATAAGCTCCAGATCCAGGCAAAGCCAGACAGATGCCCAGGAGGGCAAACTGCTTGCGGCCACAAAAATGGTCATCTCTCTGATTGCTACGTGTATGCCAGAGCCCTGGCTTCTTTGCTGTGTATCCCCTCACTGCCCCCTGATAACCTAGTGACACTGAGAGAATTTGCAAAAAGAAGTTTAATGAGACTAGATGAACAATTTGTTTAATTTTTTTTTACATCTCTTTCCTATTTACAGGATCTTCCTTGCAAGTACTGTGTGTCTGTGTGTGCCTGAGCCAAAGAAAGAAGTAAGGAATGGACAGACGATGGCAACCACATATTTACAGGTTGGCCCTTCTGCTCACCTTATTTGTCGTGTGACACTTCTTCATTTAGAGGGGGGCTGATCTACATTTGAAGGAGGTAATATCTGAGGAAAAAAGTAAACAAAACAAAAAAATAATGGCCAGAAATAAAGGCTCAAAACATTGATCTTTAGAGACCAACATAGTCTTGTGGAGTGTCAACACAGTAGGTGAGGCAGGATAATAGGCAGTTGTGTTTGTGAATATAGAGTCCTAAACAAGGCTGGATTTGCCTGAAACAACTGAGCTGCTCTGAAGTTCTTGAACTGCTGTGAATGACCAGGAGTGACTAAAGCAGGGAATGCCAACAATGCTACAATTTCAGTGAAAAAATACCTCCACTACTTGCCAACTCATACCTTCCTGTAACTGGCACGTTTTTAACAGAGGACCACCTGTGATCAATGCATTCAGAAGGCTGTGGGTATGAAAACTAGCTCCTTTTCTGAAAGCTATGATCAGACACTTTCTACAACAGAAGAAAACAAAGTTTTAGATTTGGAGTTCAGAGTCATTTAAGCTGAAATCTTTTGAGGACCCCAAAGCAGACAGGAATGCAAGCTCCAGAGCCTGCTGAAATGACAGAGAATATGCTCAGTCCCTGTTCTCATCTGCAGACTACTTAGAGGTGGCGGTAATATTTGCTATGTTGTTGTCAGTCCCTTTGCCAGTTATCAGCAGCAGAACTGCAGCTGTCTGCTGAATAACACATTTGTTTATACAGTAGATTGAGAATATTTGTGTGCACTGCAAACTCCTTGGGGGTATAAACAATATGTTTCTGAAGAGGCCCAATGTCATTAGAATAATCAAGACTTGTAGGATGATAAGCAGAGTCACAAAAGGAAAGTACTGCATAGACTCTCAAGTGTGGTATCGCATTCAATGTCAAGTCTCGAGGATGATCTGCTCAAACATTTTTTCCTGTGGCGTAGACACAGGTTGCTACGTACTTTATGGAGGAATCAAGGGGAGACATGGTCATGGTGCGTTTTTGATGAGATCTTGTCAGAAGCATGCTGGTACATAGCAGAAATTCCTTGTTTATTTCACAAGACCCAAACCCTTTCCTCTGTGCAAACCATGTGAAATCCGCCCCAGTGAAAGAATGCCCATTTTCTTTCCTGAGGAGACCAGACTGAGGCCAAAGCCCTAGTGGGGTTTATGTACATTGTCCTTAAAGCCTGCACCAGAGAGCATGTTCTCTCTTGGTACCTCATACTAATTAGCTAGGTCCACACTGCTGAAGTTATCACAAGCCAGAGCGAGGGTTAGCCGTACTGATGCTGCAGATCTGGGGTCTCCCCAGCACCCCAAAGATGCTTCTGTGGTCCTATGAGAGTTATAAATTTTATGATTGTTATTTTGAGCACAAAGGATGCAAAATAGTCAGAGGGATGTGTTGCAGCTCTGTTCAGTGGTGCTATTTCATGCCATAATTTAGTGCTGTAACTGTTTCAGGACACTGTGTCTGTCCTGAGGGCATATGGAAGTGTTTGAGAGTTAAAATCCTCAAGGTACAGTGTTGGGATACCTCTTTTAGGCAGGAGAGGACAAGCAGCATCTTCTTCTGGAGTGGAATCTGAAAAGAATTATTGTGTCAGCTATGGATTTCCCACTGGGGAGAAGAATGTGGCTTGCTTAGGAAGACAGCTTGGGAGTGAACAGCCATGAATACCGTGAAGACACTCAGGCAGCTAAGGCCTTGATGTAAAAGTGATCATGAGCCAACATAACTGTGCAGACAAACTCTTAAAGGTTTCCGTTGTCCTAAAGAACTGGAGTATGGATTGTATGATGAAGTCAGTCGTATTTTCAGAAATGATTGCATGCGATTTAGCCATAATTTCCCAGTCTTGCCAAAAGTAGAACACACACAGAAAACCCAGTGAGGAAAAATGGCCTTCTTCCAAGAAAGTGCATGGAATCATAAGTTTTCTCATGAATGAAGACAGAGGGAAATAACGGAAAAAGGAGAGCTAGAGGGATGAAAAGGTAGTAAAGATACGGTAGAGGAACAGAGACATTACTGAAATTGTGTTCTTAGTGATAGTCACAAATATGACCAGTGCACCAATTCCAGATGTATTCTTTCAGTACCATAGAGCAAACATTGCCTCCTAATTCACCAGCTATATGTACTGGCATTAATAGCTCACATGCTGTCATGAAATGTTTGCTGTGGAAACATTGAACAGAATAAAGTTTGTTATGAGAATGCCATTTTATTATTTTTCAAATAATGTGGTGTAAACCAGATGACTGCATTTCTTTAGTACTGGTGAGTTGGTGTTAAGCTGTGAAGATCATTGTGAAGCCCTAATGAGGTGGTCAAGAGGGAAGGAAGAAAGAAAGAAAAACAGGAAAAAAAAAAGTACAAATATGCCTAGGGCTTTTGACTTCTTGACTTTAGTCTCCTTCTCATGCCGCTGTGATGAGTGACAGAAGTCTTCTGAAGCCTGTTTATTTTGTTTTATTCCTTCTGTCCTGTTTTTCCTCTTCACTGAATTCAGGTTCTCCCTCTGAAGGTGAAAGATCTCTCCTTAAGTGTAATGCATCTGTTCACTTGCAGAAATACCATGTTCTCAAAATTCATGTGCAGCTAAATTGACTTTTCTCTGTCCCTTGCTCCTAGTTTCTCACCCCTTTTCTTTCCTCCTCTTTCACAGTTCCCATTCCCTCTCTAGCAGACTACCGTAAGCCAACTATCAAAGCTTGTAGAATTCTGGTTGGTAAGAGGTCAGAAGAATGGGGCGCTTCGTCTGCCATCCTAAATTAGAGATATAGCTGTACAAAAGCCAAACGAAAATGTGCTCTAATCCAAGGTGCTTTCTCCAACACCATCCAAGACCAGATGTCTGGGTAAAAGATAGTGAGTACAGAGCACTTATTCTCTTATACCTCCAAGACTCTAGCACTCCCAAGTCCCCCTATCCACCTACCTTTATTGCCTAAATGACATTTGGTTTCTCTTTCATGTTTATAGCATGATTATAGCACTAGCTCAGACCTATTCTGCTCTCTGTGTCATATCTTTTTACTTTATTTCCTTCTCTGGGCCTACTACCAACAGTCCTAGTCTTGCTGTAGTGCCAAATCTCAAAGGGCAAGGTGCCTTCGCAAAGCCGATGCCTTTACACACACAGGGGCAGAGCAGAGGGGTTGTAGAAGAGGCACCTACAGTTTGTGCATTCTTTCCTCATCTTTCCTGTTTACTGGCTGTGCAAATCTGAGCAAAGGCTTTCTATAACTGTTTCTCTTGAAAAGGCAAGGAAAGATCTGTGCCAAAGTAACCATTTAGGCTGACTCCCCCAAGTGCATAAGTTGGGGAATTTCACCTGGTACTTCTGAGTTCTGGGGGGAGTGTGAATGCGTCTTACAGGAAGATACTCAATTTGAATATTTCCTTGGCCTGTATAACAAAGTAGTCCAAAATAATAGATAAAATAAGAGTCAATGTCAAGGTATGAGAGGTTTGGGAGCATTTTTATTTTTCCTGTCCTAAGCATCAAGTAGCTTTGTTATGGACAAAATATATCATTCTATACCTTAGGTTCTACATGTCTTAAAAGGATGCAATGTTCACCCATTTTAAAGTATTTGCATCCTCCACAGATTACTGTTACGTATACTCCGAGCAGGAAAAATATGTGGACAAAATCTTATGGGAGGTAGAGAATAAAACAGAGAGCTTCAGAGTGGAAAGTGAAGAAAAGCAGGTAAATTTAGATCTCTCTGTTCGAATGGGCCTGTGTCAAGGGGCTGTGCAGCCCTTTTAATTAGATAACCACTGCATCAGCTCCTATATACAGGAGTAGCATAGCCTGATAAGTTTGTGTTGACCTAAATTCCCCTTGCCCTCTCAGGAAATTTCCCATGTCATTGACACAAGATGGTTCTTGTCCTTTCTCCAGCTTCTGTCTTTCCATCTTTTCCTTACTGGTGGTATGCATTTACTGCACAGATGTTTCTCCCAAGCCATTGTAAGGTTATTTTTCGAGTCACTTCTTTCAGCAGATGTTTCCCAGTTCCCAGGTGTATGTGCTGCGCTTTCCACTGAGCTGAAACTCAGCGATGCACTTGACATTGCACTGCCGCTGTCTCTTTGAGCTAGAGGGTCTGCACAACTGCGCATCGCTGACATCTCTCTGCATTTGTCAGGCTGCTTGGTGGTGGCTTGCCTCACCAACAGGCCTCCCTGCTCCTCTCTTGGCTGTTTCTACTGGTTACAGACTTGCTACTTGGGCTGCTTAGAGTAGTTTTTTGCGGTGCCTGCAATGAACCTAAACGGTTGCTGTGGAGTCTGTGCCCAAAAGAATAATGAAGAGTTAATATATCTTTTACTGAGGCAGCCAGGTCAGGTTTCCCTGTACAGTCAGAGAGGAAAGCCGGATGCAATGAGATCAATAAAACAGGATTTTGAGTACAAGACCTTCTTCCCTTTAGCTGGGAAGTCAAGGGCATGTGACCAGGTATGGCAGGAAAGCTGAATAAACCACAGAGCTCTTTCCCTCAGAGCTCATAATCTAAACCTTTCTTGGGTCCTGTGGCAGATGACTGAATATAGGTATTTGGGCCTGGCTTCCTCTGCAATCTGTGTTTTTCTGTATGATTCAGTCCCCTCCCTCACTTTCATCTTTTGGCATTAATTTAACTTTCTTTTAAACATTGCAGGGGTGCAGACCGGCTTGCAATGACAGCCCTGTTTGGTTCAGCTAATATCTGGGCTAGCTTTTGCCTCAAGCTATGGAACAATTCCTTCCAAGCCTTCTGTGAGCCAAAATGAGACATAGATTCTTTAATTATTATTATTTTTAAATGGATGCTATATACTGAACTCAAAGAAAGCTTTAACCTGTTTTTAATTAGAGGGAGAAGAAAAATCATGAAGAAATTTCTTCTCACCACCCCTCCCCCTCACTCCCTGCTGAACTCTTTCCCCACTGTCTTTCACTCTGGTGGCCACTGATATGGGGGGAAAAAAAGCCAAAATCACTAAAGCTATACTTTATAGATATAAAATCTTGGGCCACAGCAGAAACTTGACTATTGCTAGTATATACTACATATTAGCAGTCAACTGATGAAGGCAACAAAATGAACATGGTTTTGCTACTAACCTTATTTATGTCAGGAAAGATAAACTGGCTGCTGATGCCCAAGGGCATGTACACTTGGAGTCCCTCTCCAAGAAGCAGTGGTTGCTTCCCCCATCCCCATCATCCTGCTGGCGACAGCAGGGACAATGCGCTCTCTGTCTCCATGGTGCTTCCTTCAGCTCTCTGTCTCCCACTGGCCCATTCACTTTGCGTCCTCCCTTCTTGTTGAATGAGTAGCTAATTCCTCATCCCTGGACGAACAAAATTTAGTATTTTAGCCCAACATCGCAAGAAACCCTGAGTAACAGTAGAGGGGAAAGAGATAACTTATGTTACTACTAGGCATTTTGCGGAAGTAGGACCAAGACAAATCACCTACCAGACATTTTGACTACATCTCTACTAGAGGCTAACCAATGTCAGGAACTGCTCTCCAGCCCTGACACCAACTGGCACAGTGTGGCCACTTCCTTACTGCTAAACACCTTTACCTCCTAAACAGAATAGCCATAACCAGCTTGCCTACTGGCTAGTCCCTGATGTATGCTAGCTCCTGAATTGTGCCTGGGAACGGTCTGGGAGAGTGCTAGCTACGTGGATCAAAAGCGTGCTAGGGTGCACGTTGACTAGTAGCAGAGACTGTCAAATTCCAGTTTGTTCCTGTGCACTGGCCTTTTCATTTCCTCTTCCCCTTCCCACCAGCTTGTTGAAAGCATATTGCTTGAGCACGGGCAGGCAGTGGCTACAATAGACAAGTTTGGCATATTATTTGACTTCTTTGTTGTTGATGTTTTTCTTGTAACTCATAGTATCAGTGTCTACTGTTTTTCATGGATTCGTTTCATACCTCTATGAACCATTACAAAGATTAGAAGAATGAATAGGTGCTAGAAGTTAAGTCAGCAAGAATGATTATAACCTGAATGCCAGCAATCGCTGTTCCACCATGAACTAAGACTCAATCTCTCTCAAGCAACTAAAGGTGGGGAAAGGTAGTTAATGCTTGCATAGGCAGGTGCAAATAAATGTGAGCTTGCATTTTAAGCTGGCCAGACATGAAACGGATACCCACAGCCTGACCTGCTGATGAGCACCACCATGACCTGAAGTTGCAGCTCCATGGCGGCCTAAGCCTGTCCGGCCATGTCTGTACTAGTAAACCTAATCGAGATGGAGTACAGGCATGAGTATGGGCTCCTTATCATCTATACTGGTACACTATTGGCACAGTGTTGCTAATTAGTTGTCATGGTTTTGACCCAAGTCAGTTAGCACACTCACCAGTAATGCTTAATCCTGGTTCAAGTTTAGCATGAAAGAGGCACTAACACTAGTTAACCACACTGTTTTGGCACGATAAGAAAGTTCTGTTGCACAGACGCAAGCAATGTCACGTCATTCAGCTTCAGAATGGCTGAGGAACAGCTCTACCTATTTATTAGGGTAGATTTAGCCTTCGGTGCTTCGGTTCTGACCTCCAGTCATGTGTTCCCATCCACCCACTGGTGTGGTTAGGTGGCCCAATAATCTGGTCTAGCTAAAAGTTAGTCCTAGAAAAGAAATTTATTGACTTTCACCAACAAGTGAACCTTTTTTTGGTGCAAGAGGACGGAGCAGGAATACACATAGGAGTACAGGAGAAAACAAGATAATATCACCCTGGCTGTGGATCAATTTAAGCTTCTCTGGGACTGGAGCTTGGCTGGCAGAACTAAACAGCCACAAACATGCTTTGTGACGTTGTGTGGGCTGGGCCAGCCAGTAGTTTTATAGTGGACAAAACTTTCTTTGAACTGTCCCTATGAGACACAGTAAATTCACACACAGCCGTACAGACAGGTTAGCATAGTCCTAGATTCTAGCTAAATTATCTTGTTCTTAAAGAGGTTTCATTACCAAAGTGAAACTGATTGAAGGATTCAAGATGCCCTTGAATGGATACTATCTGGCTGGGTATCTGTCTTCCAGCTCTGCTGCATGTACAGAGAGATAGAAAAAGTAATAATTTTGGGAGTATATTCAAGCATCCATGCTCATGTACAAATATAACCTCACATGCACCCGTTTTAACATGTTTCTGAAACTGTATTTCTAAATATAAATATACACTGTAAATATATATAAAAATAAAATAATAATAATAATAAAAAAAACAGGCCTAAAATCTCTCTTTAGGCAAACTGTTTCCTACTGAAAGGACACAGAAAGAGTAGTAGAAAAAAAAAAAAAAAACAACATTTGAAATGAAGGGTTTTAGTCCCTTGGTTTGCTGTACTTATATAGAAATAATATTAAAATACAGCCAGTAGAAAAGCCCGAAGTGTTATAATAAACCATTGTGCTCACAGAAAAAAAAAAAAAAAAAAGAAAGCAAAAAAAGAAAAGGAAAAAAAGGGGAAAATAAAGGAGGGAATAGTGTAGAAAATTATCAGGAGCAAAATAATAATAATGACAAAAAATAATAATAGCAAACATACAAATACAGAATTAAATCTGTCCATTCAAAATGCTAGTGAAGGAGAAATAGGTTTTTAACTCATTGCAGAAATATATCTACATCACCTCTCAGCACCCCCACCTTTCCCAGCCCTCTTGGAAATAAATAAATAAACAAATTCATATATTCATAGATTTTAAGGCTAGAAGGGACCACTATGATTATCTTGCCTGAGCCCCTTCTGAAGACAGGCCTTATAATTTTGTTCTTACATCTGACCTGTAACTTTTTTGAGCAAAAACACACTTTTTCAAGAAGCATACTGTTCTTATTTAAGTACTTCAAATAATAGGGAATTCACTCATATTTGTGGGTGAGTTGATTCCCTGATTCATTAATCCTCATTGTTAAGTGCTTTGTTGCTGTTTCCAGTCTGAAATCATCTAGATATAACTCTGAGATATTGGATTTTGTGCTGCCTTTTCTGCCAAACCACAGAACCTGCAGCCCTCTACAAATAAATAAGAAATATCCATCCCTAAAAGCTTTGGCCTTCTTTTCTAGTTCCTAAAAACACATAAATTTTGTCATAGTGTTCAGTCAGCCTTTCTTTTACAACATCCAGCAGTCTTTAAGCAATAAATGAGCCAATATTCTAAAATATCTAGAAATCCATTACAACCCACCTGTACCTTAGCCCTGAAAACACATGGCCTTCAGTTTGTTCTCGGCTTACAAAGTTTTTCAAGCACTTTGAGAGCTTTGGATGAAAGCCATCTTATAAAAGTACATTATTGCACTGTCATTATTATTGTGTTGTCATTCTGTGTTCGGCCTTTTAAAATTGTTTCAGCCTGCTGTAGCTCTAGTGGTTTAATTTCCTTTCTTTAAACTAACAGCCCCATTGAACAAAGGAAGTAAGTATGGGGACATTAAAAAATAGACTGAGTTTTCTGCATTATTATTATTATTGCTGCTAGTTCACAGCTTACACTATTATGACTCCATCTCATTACACTGAGTGCCAAGAATGTGCAGCAATAACAGGCTGCATTTGCGTAAAGTGGGACCTGCAATACCCATTGTTGAGTAAAAATATCCAAGGAAAAGCAGTTGGTAGGCAGTGGTCTGGTCCTACTGGGTGTGCTGCTGTACCTTCGACTTTAATAGGCTCTGCGTGTGGGAAATAGAGAGATCCCATCTGGTTCGGCTTCTACTAACCCCAGAACCGTAAGGAGTGGGGAGCATCAGGTGGAGAGAGCCAAGATGGATCTCTAAGTGCTACCCCCATAGAGACTGGATACCCTAAGGTTTGGGCCATCATGACTCTACGGGCATGTCACAGGCCAGGGATCACACTGGAGAGGGCTAGCAGGGTCAAAAGCCTTTGCAGGTTCACTGGAGCACAGGTGCATCCAAGGTGTCTCATCTTCTCTGTGAAGTCTTAAAAGGAGGAGGAAAGTCACTTTCTCATCAGCTCTTTCCACTAAAACAAAGGGGAAAAAGAGAGGGTATATTGCCAGTTCAAAGCTACGGTATCATGGGGAAAATAGCTAGCTCTATACTTCACTTGACACCCTTTGAGCAGATTTCAGCTTTGGGGGACCATTCACGTGCATGAATCAAAACACACGTATACATTTTTTGCAGGATGGAAACTATTGTATAGATTTCAAAGTGCTGGTGTAAAATCTAGACCCAAGCACTGGTGGTGAAAACATGCTTAGAACTGGCACCTGAGTCGTCTTTGTTATGATCCTATTACCTCTATACTAGCAATACTAGTATACTGGTGCCTGAACACTAGGACAATGAAATACTCTCTTTCACACCACTGAATTGTAGATTTGGTCCCTCACATGCGCTTGCCCCAGGTCAGCTAACCGGCTCTCAAACAGTTCCCAGATAAGAGTTGTGAATTAACATAGTTCAGGGACCCTTCCGAACTGACCGCTTAGTTGTTTTCATGCTGTTTTGGAGACTATGAGAGCTTTATACAGAAGAGATATGGAGTGTAACAGTAACTATTTCAGCTGCCATCGGGGTCAGAGACACTACTTCTGGGCTTAAAGCGTTAAAAAATCTCCACCAGCACCACAGCAGGAGGCATTAATTTCCCCCTATGTTAGCAAAGTAAATATTAGGCATTTAACTTAAGTCAGTTTTCTGGAGATGAGGCAGACATCTTCACAGGGTAGTTTGCCCATCCTAAAATAAATACCTAAAATGGAAAAGATAAACTAATCTCTGGAGAAACTTCTCTTTCACTTTTTCAGTAATAGGAGCCCAATTATACAGACTTTTTTGGCCTAAATGTCTAAACTAGCAGAAATGAATCCCACCCTGTATCTAACTCTACACATTCAGCTATGAGTTAGATCTCCATATTTCACCTCACCAAGGACTGTGGTCTGGGCTGAATTCCCTCACTGTATGAAACAATAGTATATATTATTACTATTATTATGCATCATATAATGATAATAATGATCGTTGTTGTTAATTGTTAGGGAATCTCTTCAAATATACTTTGGCACTAACGAAGAGAAGGATTCAGAATAGAAAATCTCTGAAAATGTAAGAATTTTATTACAGAAGGAAAACTCAGTTGAAATGCAACCCAATGCATCTGAACAAAGAATGCTTACAAGGTTCAGGCTGGCCTCAGTGCAAATTGTGTGATAGCATCTTATGATTACTTTGTGTCTGACACAGTTTTAGCCTAGGATACAATCTGTCATGCTGGATCGCAACTGTGTGTTCTTCACCAGGGAAAAATATATATCAGTAAAATTTACCATCTGTGTCATTATGTGACTGCACAAATTTCAGTCTGAACATATTTGCTAGTTTTAATTCACAGATTTTTTTTTTTTTTTCACTAAAGCCGTTATTTGTATTAGCTGCTGTTGTATAACGCTTACACTGTCTCTAGGGGTCTTCTTCAGATCAGGGAAAAAATATAAAACCTATATCATCTGTAAACTTCAGGGTAGGGACTGCAGTGTTTTTTACCTTAATGTCTCTTCTAAAGTCCATCCTTACAATTCAAATTGACATTGAAAGGTTAAGGATCACCAGCAGTTATGGTAGGCTGAAGGTTAGCTTGCTAATCAGTCGCTCACTCAGTCTCTCCCTCTCACTGTGTCATGCTTTCTGATGGGTTGCCACTCTATAAACACCATTTGATTAATCTTATCCATGCTCTAATGCCTACTTGTGAAGAGATAGAGGCCACAACATGAGGAATGTGGAAAAGTCAGTGGAGGTTTAATTGGATTTATCTCTGTGTTCTACATATATACTGGCAACTTTCATGACAGCTCAGCTAACATGATAATATGCAACAAAGAGGTCTGGTATTCAGCAGGGTTCCACACCTTAGCTAGGGGGAATGCACCTGGGGAAGCTGCAGTATGCAACAGAATAACAGGCAACTGACAACAACTCTGCTCCGATATTGTCACAAATCTGCTTCTGGGGCGCATTTTTCGATGAAAGTCATACCCCAGTTTTAGTGGCTCAGAGTGGTGGCTTTCAGCTACAGGCTCCTGATAGAAAAGAGCTCTGCACAGCACCTTGCTTCTTTCCCTGGAAAAAGTAAAATAGCATGAGGAGAAGCCATGAAGGTGCTGGCACGGTGTTTGCTAGAGGAAAAGGGGGCAGAGGCCGTCAGTGTGCAGTATCCAGTAGTTGCAGCTGCAGTAGTTGGCAGCTAAGACAGGACTATGGGAGATTTCACTCTCCTGGACCAACAGCTGGAGGCTGAACAGGGTATCACCTTCTGGAGATACTTATCTTCCTCCCTTGAGTATAATCTAAGGTGACCAGTTTGGACCAGATGCCTAAATTCTAGTTGCTCAAAACTATTTGGTACGGAGCCCCTCCCTATTGCCTAAATCTTTTTCCCTTTACTTCCCTTCCTCTTTTCTGCCTAAATGAGGGGATTGTCTCTCAGTATTAGCTCCCACAACCCAGTAGATTTCCCACTACCACAACTAGTAGCATTGGTGATGCCAATGCAGTGGTTGCAGTGAATCCAAATTTTCCTACTTCAGCTTCCAGTGCCATCAGTTCTGGTGGCCAATAATTCAGGTAGAGGTTACAATCTGAGTTAAAATGTGGCTGGTATTTAAACATATGTGTCTTTATGCCACTGCTTAAGTTCTTTCTACAAGAAGAAATGTAGAATCACACAAATTCACAGAGGCACAGAATGGTTGAGGTTGGAAGGGACCTCTGGAGATCATCTAGTTCAACCCCCCCGCTGAAGCAGGGTCCTCTAGAACAATTAAAAAACCAACCAAAAACCCCAACCCTGAATTTAGATTTCTCAGTCAGTGCCTGGACTCCGGTCCATGTTCCTTTCTAAGAGTCAATGAAACAGAATAGGTACTTTATAGCCAAGTGATTTCATCATGAAAAGGTTTAAGTTTTCCATATCAAACCTTCCCCACCAGTAGGTCCCACTATTTTATTTTAGGCTTCCAATAGTACTAGTTCATGAGGAGGAAGGACAGATTCCAGGGGTTAGTGGAGAAACTTTTGTTACCATAAGGAATTTCCAGAAACCTGTAAATGCCTCACAGCCCTTTTATTGCAAATGGAGTGTATCTGCTAAAGCACTTTTAAGAGGAAATGTTCATGCAGTTTTCTGTTGACACAGTATCCTTGAGACTTCCACGTTTCACGGAACTCGGAATAAAAAGTTTACTCTTTGTTCGGATGCTACAACCCCATTAAGTAGGGATTACAGCTCTCTCTGGCCTTGTAGACTATACCTACACTAATAAACTAACCAGTGCCAGGACCAATTTTTTGGCCCTGAGGACATGTGATGTGTCTTAGCCTCATATACTCTTAATCTCTCTTAATCTCCAAAAGATAGTGATCACATCTACCGTCTACTGAGAAGTGTCTCTGTCTTGCCCTACTTCCCAAATAGCACATAAGAATTGCTCAGAAGAGTGCTAGCTGGTCTGGGCCAAAAGCATAACAGGCACCATGCTACCAGTTGAACAATATAAATGGTTAAATTCCTTTGCCCATGTTTGCATACTAGCATTTTTTTAACTTACTGCTGTAGGTGCAGCTATCTACCTGCCATCACTTTACGACTTATCCAATGTTCTCTTGACTATATAGCCTGGTTGTGTATAATTGCTTTGCAGAGTAGCTATGCCTGCGTTATAACACTACTTAAGAATAAGTTGATATACTCTCTAAGACAATCAAAATCTCTAGCCTATAATAGACTTCAAGCTTCTTTCAGTACTGGCCACCTGCTGTATTCTAAGATCCAGTGTTAGTGAAGATCCACAAGCTTTCATTGTCTCTTTCATTGCTAGTGGTTTTTTCATTCCTCATGTGTTCAAAGAAGCATTTCCTATTCTGCTCCATGCAGTAGAATGTCCTTTCATAAATATACACACAATGCTGAAAGCTTAGCTGTCAAATATTTTTTCCATAGGAGATAATGATGGAGTGAAAAAAGCTCTCCTCAGGAGCTCAGACACCATTTCAGGGGAAAGGACTTGTCCAGGCCTTGAGTCTCAGCAAGTTTCTCACTCAGACTAATTCTGGTGGGCATCCTCTCTTCTTGCCTTGGACTCTTTGGGTTCAAACAGAGGACCCCTGGTTAGGGAACCCCAGAGGATGGACAACTTCATGTTCAAGCTATGTCTCGTGGTAGGAATTTCTCTGTCGATGAAATTACTGAGACAATAATGCTGAGTGACTTTAAAGTAGAAGGCAGCATTTATTGACCAGAGAATCACAATTAGTTAAGATCAACTGTCAGCCTTAAAAGGTAAAATCAGTTTGAATATATGTGAGTTTAAGGATGAATACTTTCAGCTCTATTGCACAATGGATGGAGGCTGGACCCTCATTTAAAAAGAAAAGTGGAGGTGGTAGGTAGAAGGCAGCTGGCAGCAGGCTTTGGTGCATGTGAACCATTCAGCTTTAGGACCTGATTTTGTGGGCTTGGGTCTCTAATAATCCAAGTTTTTTGATCTTCAGAGCATGACAGAAGGTGTCTGTTTTCACTTGGCCGCAGAAGAAATGTGGCTGAAGAGCACTGGTTTTATCGTGTGGAAAGGGTTTCTATTTTGCCTGTTCATTTGTTTGATTAACTTTTTAAGCTGTACACTAATTACTGAGGGAAAGAGAGTGAAAGCGAGAGAGCGATTTCATAGAAACATTATGAGTTTGGATAGAAATCCTGAACCAACCTATAGCAGTAGTAATAACTCTGAGTTTACAGACATCCAGAAATTATGAGCATATTGCACTTTCAGAAAATATATTACATGTAGGATAGCTTGTGTCCCTAGGGTAAGCGTTCTGCTTCTTTCGTGACCCATAACTCAAGAGTGTGGCAGGCTTTAGCACTTTACAAAACATCTTCATTCTTCATGGCTAAGGCAGAACCCATAGACTGCGGAGTATCTTACTTATTCAGCAGTGATTTGAGTCATTTTATTTTAAACACTAACTTTATGTGGTTAGTATCCCAGATAGATGAGGAAAAAAAGGGGGAGGCAATAGAAGTGTATCTAATTTTTTATTAAATATATCACCATTGCAATCTGACTTGTTGTACTGCTACGGAAAATTACAGACCATAAAACAGTAAGAAGAATGGTTCTGATGCATAATACAGGAGCATGCCTGGAGAAGAATGCATATCACACAAAACTGTAAATTCATACAAATTCACACACACACATACACTCATTGGGAAAACAGAGGTTTTGCATCATGTATCTAGAAGGAAAAAATTGGAATGCACTGATGTGGCTTTCTATTTATTTGCTCTAGTGCTGCCTTTTCCAAAATCAGAGGTTTTTTTATTTTTCCATGTCAGTCACTAAAACATTAAAAAAGAGGAGAAGTAGCTTCTTCCTCGTGTGAAGGCATAGGAACCTGCTCAAAATTTTCCCATTCCAGGGAAACCGCCAGGCTGTTTTTTAGCATCTAATATTGCTTCCATGACCTTTCTTTTTTGGCCACGATGACAGAAAAACCACAGCAGTTCAAAGAAATCCCAGTACTAGCTTAAGTTCTGAAAGAAGGTAGTAGGACCCGAGTCATTTTAGGTTCAAACATCAAACAGTTATAGGTTGATCTCTCTGCATGAAACACACATGAAAACCTTTTGTTATGATTTTCAAAACTGGATCTGGAAGAAAGGTCTCTATACAAATTTCTTAGAAAATCTTAAGACTTTCAGTGAATCATAAAGCATTTTCTGTGATTCTGTGATTCTGTGTGATTCTATATTTGAGGTTGGTTGATTTGTACTATGGCAAAAACTATAAACTGAAAATACATGAAAGTTTTTTTTTTCATTTTAAACTCTCTAAAATATTTATTTTAATTTTTAGAAGTTTGAAATGCTTGCAAGTGCTCAGAAGTGAAATCAAAGTGTTTATTTTGAATTGAACAGTGCAATTTCTTCAGCTTAAAGTAAAAAACTCGTTGGCTCTTTATTTTGCCAACATTTCATTTTGCTCAAACAAATCCTTTTAAAAATATAGCAGCAAACTGCAAAAATCCCGTTTGTCCAGCTCTAGCTAAACTATTTGCTTCTTTAGACTACATATATTTGCTCTCCCAATTTTATTTTTCAATTATTTAATTTAATCATGAATATATTTAAGATCCTGTATCTTTCCTGACAGAACTAGCAAATGTAGTTTTCAGGGTTTTGGTACCTGTAGTGTCCTTTCACATGGATGCAACATTTCCTATTGTACCTAGTAGATCAAGGGGTCACATCTCAACAATTAACAAAAATCTGCCATTTTTTCCTGCTAGAGCTTTTTTTTAAGAACGGCTTTTACCTCTAAATGTGATGTGAACTGCTGTCTGTTTTTAAATAGAAAGAAAAAACACAAGACAAAACAAAAAACAAGAAAATAAGATTGTTCTCAGGATGGAAAACAACTTTTTTCTTTTTTCTTTTTGAATGAGATGAATATTTCCTATAAATATTCTCACTTTGAACAAAGAGCCAATTTCCATTCAAAGCTGTTTAAAGGGAAAATGTTCAGAGCAGTCTAAGCAGCCTTAGGTGACTGCATTTCACTGATGGGTGAAGTCAATGCTTCAGAGATGTCACGTTCATAAAGCTTTACAAGTTCCCTGGGAAAGGGAACTGCTTGATAAGTATTAGGCCCCGGTGTTTAATATTATTTTGTCTTTGCATTTTTCCTTTCCTTGTCATAATTTAGAGCTATTTATAAGAAATACATGTGTATTTGAAATCTGTTGAGTTCAGTTCACGTGAGGACTGCAGAAACAGAACATCTCCATTTAGCTATCGAGAGACATACATAAGCTGAATATATTAGTTACGACGTTGTCATATCAACAATGATCGAGAGGCAGCTGGGGACAGAGAACCTTTATTTTTGAGAGATTAGTTTTAATAGTGTGTGGAGCCCCATTGATCTTCTCTGTGTCACCTGGCTTCCCTGGCCTTGGTCCTAGAAGTACTTAAGTTCATATCTAGCTTTATTCACAGGAGCAGCATAGCTGGAGCTATTTGTGGAAAGCGCAGTCTCCTTTTCAGCTAACTTCAGCACAAGCTCAAATGCTCTGCTGAAGAAGAGCCAAACACCTTATTCCTTTCATTAAATTCAATGACGTTTTTGCTAAAGCTATCACAGTCAAATATTACTTTTTTTGCAGGATTCACACAGGAGCAATTTTCTGTCCTGGTGGAATAAAATGTGCTGGAATACAGACTTCTTGAATCCTGGTTGTATTGCCATTGCCTCCTGGATTCTGCACTGACAACAATAACCATAGTAATTTTCCTAAAGTGAAATTAATCCTATAGCATTGAAAAAGAATAAGCTACAACTTAACTATATGAGAGACGTAACATAAAAAGTATACTTTCACACATTTTTCGAACTAACAGCTCTGACTGAATGCTTTATGCTGAATCCTGTTAAAAGTCTGGTTTTATAAACCTGACATAAACCCATATGTTTTTCTCCTATTTTCTTCTTTAGCACCAGTTTCTAGAACTGGCTTGTTTTACCAATGAACCATTTTGTCTGTCAGCTTAGATTAGGTCAAATTAGTTCTCATTTCAATAACTGACAAAGATAATCTTTGACAACATCAGTGACCTCACATGTCCTGACAAGGGCACATATTCAGAGTCTATAGAGTATGAAGAAAAGTTGTATAGATCGCATGCAAGACGTATGTAAGTACTAAGCTAACACTTAGGCTCTTCTTTGGATAGGCAATGGCCTGAAAAAGTATTACATGTTTTTAGTAGTAGTTCATAATCAATTTTGAAGATAGGTAGATAGATAGACAGACAGACAAAGGAGACAGGAAGGCAAGGAATAAAGCAAACGTGCAAGGAAGTGGCAAATTCATGAATACTTGCCTCAGCTATGCTATTTGCCAAGGATTACAAAAGCTTTAAAAGTTGTTCTTGCCATTACTGACCCAAAATTCAGGTACATTATTTTCATAAGAAAATCTATACAAAGCCAGTTCAGTTACCCCCAATCTAAATTCCATTGCTCAGTGGGACAAGACACAGGCTGGGGGATAAACATGCCTATAGGTATTTTACTGTCTTGGGGAACTGATCATTGCTATAACACACATCCTTAAAATTGAGCAGCTGGATATGCTTCACTGAGCCAGAATTGTGGGAGGGTTTTGCAAGGTGAAATCTGCTCTCGTATCCAAGAGAAAGGCGCTGCTGGAGAGCTCCAAGTAAGTTTGCATGATGTCTGTGGTACAAAAGCCTTTGTACTAGACCCATTCATGAGGGGTAAATGTCACTTCCAATAGAGTAAGTTGTTCAAGGAGGCAGAGGAATGCCTATCATTTCTGTTACTCCTGACTAGACCTGACATTCATCTGGTGGTGTCAGGGATGGTTTAAGGATAGTGAAATGCATATTCTGTCCTCCCATCATTCAGACAAACAAAAAGCCTCCTAACCCTTTAACCAAGAAGATATTTCATAGCAGAGCATATTGGAACTCCTTAAAATACGACAAAATCTATTTCTTATCTTTCCAAATAAATCCATTTTCATTTTGTTTCTACAGCTGGAATAACTTGTGTCTCTAAAATTTTTAACAACTGTGAACACTCAATTCTGTGTGCCCCCCAGTATATATCATAACTCATCATTTAAGAATAAGTGGAGGAATTGCTATTTCTACCACTGAACAACAGCTATCTCTGGGGAGGAATATACCAGTAGGGTTCAATACTGGAACAAACTCTTTAACATTAAAGATCTGGCTAAGACAGAGGATATTCTACCTAAGAGAAGCTTCAGGATTGCTTTTACATCAGTAAATTTGTCATAAGACATCCTTTTTATTTCTAGGTTCTGTTTATAACAAATCAATTACAGTGTTAGTGATCCAGTGAAGACAACATACTCATCCGCATTTAGGAAGTCCTTTTGCTGTTTTCTGAAATCTGAAAACTGAATAAATAAAAATTTTAAATACAACTCAGAAATTTTGTTGCATTTTTTAAAGGTTAATTATTTGAAAAGAAAAATTAAAGATAGGGATCTGCTGGTGTGCTGGTGTGAATGTATGTAAGTTTTATAATACTTTTGTGTTATAACCTTTACTGACATTTCTTCACATGCAGAGCTGTGAAATGCAATGAAAATGTAGCATGGCTGTGGAGAAATTAGTCCACTTTGTGCTGCAGACCAGGTTTTCATGCGTTGATTTAGCAGTGCCTTTCTAATTTAATCATGTCACTTATCCCTGACACTCCAGACTTCTAATTTTCTGCGTTTGATTTCTAGTTCAGATATAATTGTCAAATATCCAGGAATGCAGCTTGACAATTTTCTGCTCATGAGCTAGGATCTTACAAATTCCAGAACTGAATGCAAAAATTCAGCTGTGCAGTCTCTTGTGTACTTAGCTCCGTTCAAGTCCAGTTGCTTATGACTTTTGAACAGCTATGTGAGAAAGGGTGCAAGGTGCTTTACCACCTCAAACATGCCACTGAGTATTATAAGAGCAATTCTTTTGTGAGCCTCTTGGGAAGCATTTGCAGTGTACATGGTTCCATGTTCTCCCCAGTTGCAGTTCAGCCTGCTCACTCCTTACTTCCACGGCAAGTGAGAACTTTCTTGCGCCTGGAGCACAGATTTGTGACGCTATAACCAGTCTGACTCCTAAAAAACATGTCAGGAGGAATGAAGAAGGGGTTAATGGAAGTCCTGTCATCACTCTCACCTCCACTGTGCTCGTCCCAAGGCGAAATGGGTTGGAAACATTTACTCTGTTGTGTCCTGGGATAGGATTTGTCTGACTTCACTTTAGCCACATAAAAGCTGTAAATTTAGTCTAGATTAGTTATACAGTCTCCATCTATAGTTAATGGAGAAAGATTTATCCCACCTTTCTTAGCTATTTCTCGTACAATGAGATAACTCACCCTCTGAAAGTGTCATCATTGATAATAGAGGGATGATCAACCAAGAGTAGACACGTACATGCTGAATGACTACCGTTAGATCGGTCAATCCACTCTGCAAGAGCATATGCCATCTACCCAGCCCTGGCGTGGACAGGAACACCCCTTCCATTATTAATGGTCATCACACGTATCATCTTTATGGGCCAAATGAGGCTAAGGATGAATAAGTTATATTTTACTCTTTTAAACTGCATCTTTAAAAGTCACCATATGAGGATTAGCAGATGGTAATGCAGAATAAGAAAGAACCCGTAACATATAACGTTTTAGTGCGATACTGAGAAAAGTGTATTAAGCGGTTTGACTTCTGATGTCACCGCTATTATCGGACTTGGCAAATTCACATCTGAAACAAAATAAAACAATTTAATTAAAAAATTTCTCATGCTAAAGAATCCATCACAACTCTGACTATGTTACTACAGTGATTAATTACCCCACCTCTTAAAAGCATAAGCTTTACAGTTACAGTGAATTTACCCAATTTTGACTTTTTATCATTTATATCTTCATCTTCTGAAAGAGCAACTAGCAACTAGAGATATGTTGTCTTGACACGTAAATTATTAATTAAGCTAAATCACTTACCAGATTTTGATACATTTGAAGATTCATTTCCTTTCCTCAATTAACCCATTAACCCCTCAACTACTATTTCATTAAGTAAACAGGAGGGTCGTGTAAACCAGTTAATATTTATTAACAGTGTGCCAATTAGTAAGGAAAATATTTTTTCTAGGCAAGGGCCAAGCAGCCCTCCAGTCTTTTTTATGTACACTTGCTTTCTTTTAATTTGGCTGGCAAAAGTAGCAGGTGTTGAAGGCTAAGTATGTATGCAATTTGAGGTTGTTCAAGTCTACTGATTAGGTGATCGCTTTAGATGAAAATTCTCACTGGAAGGTAGGATTCCTTTATTCATTTCGATGAGTCTATAAAATGCCTCCTTACTAGTAATATACTTGCTGAACTTTGCTGCAGAAATGCACGTCAACAACATCAATTTATCCCACATAGGCACACTTTAAGATGATACTCTTCACAATAAAGGCATGTACACAAAATATTGCATGAAAGGGCTCACTGCCTCTGACAAAGATCAAATAAAACTTGGTTGGTTGATCTGTCCATGCCTATAGGGTATTAGAGATTATAATATCGTGCTTTAATGGACTATGGACCCAATTTACATAACATTTACATGTCATCTGCATACTCTTTATAGAATAAAAAAACAGTGATTCAGACACAAAAAATATCTAACACATACACACACACTCTTCAAACTGATTTCCTTTTTGCTCTTCAGTTTGAAGCCTACGGACTTTTGACTTCACCTGTTCCCACTGGAACCTGAAAGCAGAGCTGAATGATCTTTACTTCACCCCTCCAAGTACTCACAGCGGAACAATGGCCATTAAGTGTCCATTGAACCAAGTCAGCATTTCATTTGTAAAGAAATTACTTTTTAAATAAAACTGTAAACGCTCAACAGTGTTCCCATTTTTAGGAATTCTCCCTTTTCTCTATTTTCTACCTGGAGAATCCCTGATCTGGCCAGAAACAGAGGTTTTAAAACCCCTTCACACTGTTCTGGTGCCTTTGCTCTGCATTTAAGGAAAAGGGAGCGGGGAGGGCCAAGCTGTGGGGAAGAGCTCACTCACAGTGTAGAGCAACAGGCTTTCAGCAGACTGGCTACCTACCAAAAAATGCTGTTTAGGAGTTTTGTTCAAAAGAGAAATGTAGAGAAACCCCTTTTAAGTTCCTAACATATCTTTATTATTTAAAACTTTGGGCAGAAACCTGGAGAGGTTCTAAAACGCTGAGATGCTCAGTAATGTCCTGGAAGTGGCTGAGCCTTGGCTCCTGGAGGCCTAAGCCATGCAGGTCTATTGTGCCCCCTTTGAGCTAAAAATATGAAGGCCTCTTTGGAGCAGTAACTGCTGTTTGTGTGTTAATCAGCCTGGGCGTCCATCATAGCTCTGACAATAACCAGAAAGTAAAATTGTCAGGGACAAGGGGTTGCCATGTTAAAAAGGACATACCCTACGCCAGGGGAGAAAGTTCTTCTTATTATACCATGGGCACAAAAGCAGAAGATTTTGAATATTTAGCCAGGACTGGGAGATCTGGATTCTCCTCCTCTGTGTTTGAAATCTGTACGTTTTATGGATTATGTGAACCACAGAAACATACTGCATCCCTTTGGTTGCAAATAGGCCACTGTAAGCTAAGAATATGAAATGCATTGACTCAAAGCAAGCCAAAATATGAAAAAAGAAAGAAAAAAGGAAAAGATAAAAGGAAATAAAGAAAAAACTAAAAAGATAAGAAGATAAGAAGATAAGAAGATAAAAAGAAACAGGGAAAAGGGAAAGGGAAAAAGGGAAAAAAAGAAAAGGAAAGGGAAGCATACTTGTTTCCAGACCTGTGGTTAGGACCTCCTGCTAGCCACAGATAGGAAATGCAGAAAGAGAGTCTAAAGTACAACTTATAAAGACTCCTCGCAGAAAACCATGTTCTAAATATGCAAGCACAAGACAGCAGTTTCAGACTCCAGCACAGGGTGCAACGTTGAAGTTTGACTCAGACACACATAGAAGCCCCTTCCCCTGGTATTTCCTATTGCCTGGCTTATATGTGTATGCCAAGAGTTGCTCCAAGATCATCTTTTTCTTCAGTAACTAACCCTCTGCCCAGCTCAGCCTTGTGAATTTCCACCCCAATTCTGGGAGCCAAGCAGTTTAGCATTACAGTGCTGAAATTTGCTTTTGTGCATTACACATGAGCAGAATCCAGCCTGAGAAGTGACAATATTTTGTGGGAAGGACCTCTCTGGTTTATAAAGGTGTCTGGCACCTTGGACAACAAGTTTTCAAAACTCCCGTCTGTAACCTCTGAGTAATGCAATTACCGCATTTCATCTGTTTCAGAGTAGCTGGATTCTGATTCCAGTAGAAAGAAAAATCTGTTGGGAGCTAGTAGATACAAAAGCACCACACTTAGGTCAAGAAGGTCCAGAGTATATAGGGGAAGTGTTACTGAATGATCAGCCTGTTCTTCTACTATTCCTGACACTTAATCAGAAAAGACAGGAAACCAGGCTCTTTGGACTTTTGTTCTGACCCAGTATAGCAGACTTTTGTTCCGATGTTCCTATGACTAATTAAAGGAAAGAAGTCAAGCTGAAAACTTGGATGTGAAGCCAAATTCAACATTTGCATAAAGGCTTTGGCCAGACATGTTTTTTTCCATATTTTGTAGTATTCATTGGCACAGGTTTGTCTGCCCAGTTCTACTCCCAAAGATTTGGTTTATATTTTCAGTTAGGCCATCTCTCACACTGAAAAACTAAACAAGACAAATCTGGCACACTTTGCTGATTCAAGGTCACTAAAACAAACTACTCAGTTCATCTGAAACATCTGTGAAACTGCAGCAAAGCTGGCTGCAAGTCAAGGCTCCCTTGTGAGCTGTGATGAAACCCAGGTTTCTATTTAAAAGTGCTTTGATAAGAGAGGATGATATATGAAATGTAATGCCAGTGATGCACTATGCAGGTAAGAGTGCGCTGCTGTCACCCATCTATCTTTGATGGAATAAACCCTTTCTCCTCCCTATACCTTTCCTGGTGGTACCTGTGATGGTATACGTCAGGGCAGTAAAACACGGAGCTGAACCTGGGAGCATGAAGCAGGGAGAAGGATCTATTTACCAAGCCAAGCGCACAGGAATGTCTTTGAGGAGAGGAGGCCCCAGCAACAGTGACAGAGATCTCAGAGGTGGGAGCAGTGGCTACAGGGAACGTAGCTTCTTGGCAAAAGGTCAATGGTGGCTGGAGACATGGCTGTCAGCAGTGGCAGAGGTTATGGCATGCTGGGAGTGGATTGTAACAGGCGGTTCAGAAACTGGCTGTAATTCCAGTAGCCAAGATCAGCCAAAGCAGCCTGAATCACCTCCAGCATCGCTATAGAAAAGTGGTGAAAGTGGAGGAAGAGAAGGGTGAGCATTGTGTGTGTACACGGACTCGGAGAACTGATTTCATTCCTGGGTATCAAGACTACACCTTGAGGTGGAACTGGAGCATATCTATGTAATAAGACCAGCAGAGCAGAGCAACCAGTCAGGTAGCAGGACAGCAGCCAACGTGTACTCCTTGTATAACAGTCATGCGTATGGTTCATGGTGGGACGAAAGTGGGAAGATCCCAGAACTCCTGGGAGTTTGGAGCTGGCAGTTTATCAGGAAAGCAGTGTTACCAAGGAAAAGAGCTCTCTGCAAGCCAAAGCTTGGAAAAGAAAGTGTATTATCTGGAGAAACACACCAAAAGGATGGATTTGGACAAAACAATCTGGAGGACCCATATTGCTTCCTTCTCTGTGATGTGTATTTTCACCAGATTGGAGCCAAGGCTTCCTTAATGACAACTGACATGAATAGAGAGTGAGAAGATGAGGGAAAACATTCACGAACTTTAATAAAGAAGTCAATTCTCTCATAAAACTTATGGAGGCTGCTTACTTCACAATAACGTAATCTAACGTATTTCTCGTGAAGTTAAGAGTAAGATCCCTTTTGATGTTAGTGGCAGTCAGGTCATACCCATAAACGCCTAGTGTTCATCTTTGCATTGTAGAGATACGTTCATATCTCCTATTCAGCTGAGCACATCAACAGGCTGTCAAATCACATGGGTAGACAATTAGCATCACTATTGCATCTTCTGCAAACACACAGGTAGCAGGATAGGGCATCTACACAGTCAGAATAGGGTTAGTGTTGTAAGACTTGGTAGGACCTAAACATCTGTGCATTAGCATAGCATGCAGATCTCTGCATGAACGCATATCTTTTCAAGTGAAGCCTACTGCAAGGGTCTGCAATCTTTATATTTTGTGATATACATGGCGGCAATTTATCTGCAGGCACAATGAAAAAGAAAATCACATAAATAACTAGTCTGAAATGCTAACATTTACTACATTAGAATGGTTATTAAATATTGCATATTTAGCAGCTTGTAGGAGGGCCAAATGAACTGGAAGCTTCCGTGTGAAGCCCCAAAGAGAGACAGTGCCATATTTGTCCTTGAAAGTGTGATATTTGTCTTTGAGGAGGAAGGAGAAAGTCCTTGCTGTATGGGCTGGAGAATAGTTTGGTCCTGACATCAGTTGCTGGAGGGTTTGTTGATGTGTTAGCAGCAGTTGTAGAATTTGGAAGTGTGGCCAAGAGGAGAAAAATACCTTGAATGGGATATTGTGAATCTGCCTGCTTTTAATATCAGTTGTGGACAGTTTACTTTTGCTCCTAACAGGGGAATAGGTTGACCTGAGCCAAAGGTACAAAGGACAAGCAGCCATTGACTGGAGGAGTTCTCAACCTGAGGACCGTCAGAAAGGGGAAAAGGAAGGCTTCATCGAGAGCTTTAAGAAATTTGAGAAAAATGTTCATACTTTGCACTTTGCAGTTGGGGACAGGAAAAGAAAACGGTGACAGGTGATGATAAAATCCTGACCCAAACTAACACATAAACAAAGGAGGTCTGGAAGCAGAAGCGGTAGGATGTAGAGTCTCCCTTTAAGCACGATTGACACAAGGCACTAAGGTAGGAACTGTTTTGTACATAGTGGTCATGGCTGAGAAGACCTGGGCATCAACGTGCCACTGAATACACAGATGAGCTGAGACAGGGCACAGTGAAAGAGAGAAAAGGCTATGTGGATAATTCAGGAGTTTCAGGTACCCACTGAACAAGAGGATGACAAGAGGCCAGACAGATGCATGCATGGCTATGAAAACAAGGTGAAAGAAGAGTGTCTCTAGTGGGAGAGAGACGGAGTTGAAAAACTTGTTTTCTGAACCAGAGAGCACTGCAAAGAAGCGGGCAGAAAAAGGGAAGGAAAAGAAAGAAAAAAAAATTATCTCACAAGATGACGCTAAGACACGGGGGAAAAGCCTAAGAAGAAATGAAGCCAGTGTGTAGCTGATGGTGAGAGAACAGAAAACAGAAATTTTTGCAGGCAGAAGGAAGAACAGGAGAGACAGGCACTGGTTTACAGAGTTCGTGGCAGCTCCACAAAAAGCCGTGTTGCTGTGGACTTCTGCTAAGAACACTTGCTAGACCTGCCACAAGAGTCGATGGAGAAGACAAAATGGTATCTCATCTGCCAGGAGAATCCAGAAAAGAAGTAAAAAATGGATCTGATAAGAAAAATACACCAACTATCTTTTCCCCAGTAACAAATGATCCCACAAGTGCCTGCACATTCTGCTTTCCCTACTGAGGGAAAATGAGGCCCATAGATTTATTAATATGTGGTTGGTGTCTTGCAGTAGGCTACAGGTAGAAATATGAATAAAACACCGCTTCTGTCTAATTCTGGGCTAATTACTCTATTCACTAAATCATGCTTTCTCCAGCGACAAATGTTGTTTGGGTTCCGTCATATTTCGAATAGCATTGCCACTGCTCTATTATTGCTTTTAATTTGTGATGGGGTGATTTTGACAGCGCAGTCACAAGTTGTTTACTCTGAAATTCTGATCAACATATTAATTTAAGTCATTTGCACACCAATAAGCCTTTGTGCTTTTTTTGGAAAGAGAACGTAAATTGTCTCCTGTATTGTAAGCAGCGGATCCGTAACAATGTTCACCACCACCAACATGCTTGTTTCCCTTTACAAACGAGGCCCTTGATGTAGGTTTCAAAGATCTTTCATGTAAAATCCTGCTTGACCTTGTTACGTTGTCAACAAGCAAACAACTTTTATGTGCTATCTCTGGTGACTTTCTTTTCATTTTTTTTTTTTTTAAAAACATCAATATGTAATGATACAAAAGGATTTCTGATAACATAATTTTTTGACTGGCAGCAAAATAGCTGCCACTTCACTCCGCTGCTTATGTTATTATGAGTTTATTTTCTTGTCATTTTTTTTTCTCTCTCTTTACAGAAGGGGTTGTTTTTATTCTCCTTTTAACTGGAAAACATATTTGAGCCCTTTTTTCGCATTTGCTTAGCCTCCATTTATTATTTCTTCTGTTAGTAGGCAAGGAAGAGAGGAATGAAAAGGCTGCTACAGTTGTTCCTATAAAAAAAGCATGTGTGTTTAGTAGTCAGAGCAGGAATTGAAAAGACAGGGCTCTTGGGCTCCAATCCATTCTGCTGTGAGTTAGGGGACTTCTTTGCATTCACTTCGGTGTCGGTGAGGACTGTGTGTTTGTATTTCTGTGATGACTGCAACAACATCAAGCCATTCAGGTTGGTGTCTTTTAAGTGAAATGAAATGCGTGAATCAAATCCCTCGTTCCACTAGTGTTTAACGTAGGGGGATGTCTGCAGAGCATCAGGCAGCGCCATGTGGGATATGTGAGCTGAACCGAGATCAGTGAAGCTGGGACAGCGTGGGGCTCTGCCTGGTGATTTACCCCGCCGCTGCTCTGTAGCTCCACTGCGTGTGATGTACGTACGCTCCCGCATCATGTGCTTCGTTTGCAGCCTGCCGGATAAACCCGTTCTCTTCTCTTTCCTCATTCTTTCTGCTTTGTCCATTTGATTATTGTGCTCCTGGAACTGAATAAATATCTCTGTAGGTTGTTCAGTCATCACTCTTCTGCCTAGTCATAGCAGTCCTTTGGTGTTGCAAATTTGAGTAAACAACCTCACTGCATCTGTAGGCACCTGTGACCTCCCTCACACGGCACACAGAGGAGGTCAGGCAGATGGTGATCACCTTTGTCCAGTGCCTCATATGGGAATTGTTCTTTATAACACAAAAATGTTTTTTAGGACAGACTGAAAGACCATCTAACCCAGCATCCTGTCCCTGAGAATAGCAAAAAATGTATGCCTAGAAAGGAATAATAAGAATATGCATATCTGATAATTCCTTTTAATACTTTCTAAGTTTCCAGGATTTCCAAGTCAGGGACTTCAAGAGTTAGTTATAGTTTCCCTGTACTTCATGATCTTCAACAGATATTTTGATATAGCATTTCCAAGGATTAAATTCTTCTGGTCATCCATTGAGAAGAAAATCTGTATACTCATCTGTAGCCCTTGCAAAGATACCTCTGCAGAGATTGGATAGAAGTTTTGACCAAAGAAGTCATGCTCTGGATTAGTGCAGAATGTCAGGATAACAGTGATCCCTTTCTTATTTTTCCATAGAAAGAATAAACATTACCTAGATTAAGATCCACCACTGTAAGAATGTGTTGAAGGTCTGCAGCCTTTTTTTGTGCCACAAATGCTATCAAACACTTTGTTTTACATATTCCACACCTTCTAAAGCAACACGCCCATTAAAATAATGAAATTTGGAGGGGAGGAGGGAAGAGACCCCAAATGACGAATCATTCTCTGTAGAAGGGGCCACAGCCCCGTTAATTCAAATGACATTTTGACAGTAGCATGCTGTCAGCCCAATGGTTTGACCTATACAACAACCTCTAATTATTACTAATTAAAGAATTAATTATTCATGGCAGCACGCATTATTAGCATAGCAGAGATGTGTTGGAATATGAGTTATGCGCGGTTTATGAATCTTCAGAAAATAGATTCTTTAATAAATTAATAAAGGGGCTCTGGGGTTTCATTAAAAGGTGGCTGGAGGGGTTGCAAGCCAGTTTCCAAGGAGACCACAGGTGGTTTGCTCGGATTTTTTTTTTAGTTAAACTTGTTTGGGCCAGATGATTTCCCTTCCCCCCTCCTCCTCTCACCCTGTCCTCACTGCTCTTTCCTCAGGCAGAGAGGCGAACATTTTAATGAAACCCCTGTTGTCCTCATATCGCTTTGATCCCCGTGTGGTCTCCAACCTCCACGTTGGCCAGTTGGAGGATGGTGCAGTTGGCTTTTTTTTTTTTTTGTTTGATTGAAAGCTGCAACCAGCTCCACCATGAATAAACAACAGAAATGATAAAAGCACACTGATAAAGGGAGATAGAACAAACAAAGGGGAAAATAAAGGAAATTTCATAAATTCAAATGAGACCATCAGGATGGGAGCAGTGTTAATTACCCTGCTCTCTGTCTTAAGAGCAGATTTGATGATTATTTTTATTGCTGTTATTATATTGATGCTTACTTCCAACATGATATTTCTCATTCTTTGGTCTGTTTTATAGATTTTATTGTTATTGAAAAATACGAGGGAGAAAATTCTTCACTTTTTTATTCCTTTTTCATTCTGTCATGATCAATGTTTCTCAGCATTTGTTTCACTCTAATAATGCAGAGGGTGATATTAATACCTTCCAGTACTGCTAACTAAATAGTGATATAAATAGTAATAACAATTTTTCCAAGCTCCTACTCCGGCTTCCAGACAGCATTAAAATTCCATCCTTGGTTAAGGAAAGCCTCGACAAAATGACAACTACATAAAATAAGTAAATAAATAAATAAATAGTCCTAACTCAGCTTATGAGGGTTTCTCTCAAGCCCTCACCAGCACTGGGTATGCCCACTGAGTAAACTCGTCCTTGCTGCTACGCAAATCCCACCAAAACCAAGGAGACTGTTGTCAGGGCCCAAGCTCGTCAGTCGTCCTCAAGAGATCAGGGCTCCATAAGGTGGATGTTGCAGGGAGGGTGCATTTCACATGTTTCCATTCACACCAAAATTGTGCCCCAAGCCTAAACGAGGACCCAGCTGGGAGAAGGACGCGCTGCTGCAGGTAGTCCATCCCAACTGTCTAAGACACTGATCTCGGGACAAGAAAAATGACCTCCACAGGCTAGTGAGGAAGCTTGGTCTCAGTTGCACAACTTTTAAACAAGACGCAAGGTGAATCTCACACCTGGTGACTTCAGGTTCTCACATGAAGCCCATCACTTCTCATTCAGTTACAACACAACTTTCGGAAAGAAACAGCTACAGCTTCATTTCACTTTCATCACACGTGATGATGAGTTTTCCACAAACATCGATGAGCTGCTCTGGTGGTTAAATGCTGTGGGTGCTACGTACGCATGTATTAATCGCTGTCTACGTATCTTTGGGGGCAGGCGCCATATATTAATACATCTATATACAACGCCTAAAGCGATAAGGTTTCAATCTCAGATGAAGCTGTTGCCACTGTGATAATACTAGTAATACATATCTGTTGTCTTTGTGATCATTTTCACTCATTTTATCATTGCACTTAGAGACTCTAATAAGGGATTCAGCCTCTACTTTGCTATGTACAGTATGCACATATAAATGGGATCACATTACAACCTTGCAGCAGTTGTATAAACTTGATCTCCCTGTGCCTGTTTTGCAGACTCACAGCCAAAACCACCTACAGTTCAAGGCTAATCTTTTCAGGGAGTGTGGCAGATACATAGCAGTTAATGCAGTTGGCCACTAAATGTCAAGTTTAAGGGCCTAAAAATTTGGATCAAACTTTGTCCTTGGAAAAGGTCAGCCCTCAAAGCTAAATTTCCCATAGAAATGTATTACGTCTGATGCTGTATATTTTGAGACAGCCCCTCAAGTCTTACAATGAGTTTTGTGGTCAAATTAAACAGACAAAATGTATTCCGGTTGGGATGCCAATATCCCAGTAATAAGGAAAGTCAGCTGGGACACCCTGATTTACTTCAATAACAACAAGAGCCTGCATCTGGATCCCACTTCCCAGATGGCTGTCTGAAGCACTAGAGAAAAGAAATATCTCTTTTTTTTGTTCTTTTTATCCTGAGAAAAAAGTAAAAAAAACTTCTGGTTTCAAATGAAAATGCATACTGAAAATTCAGTTTAAAAATCTGCAGGATAATTCCTATTTTCCTACACGAGTTAGGTCCCTATCCTGAGCAACATATATGTCTGGGATGCTTTATAATAATTTTGCTATTGGCAAGTTTAGAAATAAGCTCAGCACATAATTCAGCATTGAGTTCCTAATCCAAACTGGGATTTAAAATACAAAAAGAAATTTCTGTTTAACCCAGACACGGAAGCTGCTGCTACGCTGATCACCTAAAGTTTTAATGAAGTCTAAAGCAAATTGACTCAGAGGATTCTCAGCTTCTTAGAAAGCCTAGCCAATTTTATTTAAATACCTGAAAAATAATTTATATGCTTAACTTTAGGCACAAAGATTTGAACACTTAATTGACTTAGCCAATGTTACCCAGGAAAACAGCATTATCCTCTCCAGTCTACAGCAGGGAACCAGAGCCAGAGCATAGCTATTTTTCTACAGTCAGCCATAAGTTTTAATTGGTAGTTTGCTCTCTGGGAAGGATTTGGCTTGAGCTGCCCAGGAGTCACCCAAGCCACGCACAACGTGAAAGCTAGCCCAGGCTGTGGCTGCTCCCCGCAGTCGTGACAGACTCGTCCTTCGAGGAGGAGGCAGCTGAGCCGCTTTGGGGCCAGGAGCCAGCCCCAGACCTGCCTACGTCGCCTAAGGACGTGGAGAGGAGGATGCAGAGCTTGTACGAGAGAGCCCTGCAGCATCGCGACGCAGCCTTGAGTTTTATCGTTAGATTAAACGTTTGAAACAAATGAATCCAAATAAAAGTTCTCAACTGGAAGAGGTAGTCTGAATACATTCCCAATTCATTTTTTCCGTAGAAATATGTTTTGAAATGTTCTTACATTAAAGCAATACACCCACACTTACGCACTTGAATAAATATATGCACAAGCAAAAAGCTGCGGACAGATACTGAGAGGTGATACAGGAATATGCATATGTGTAGGTATAATTACATTTTGGTCTATTAAAGAACAATGCCAATATTTTAATTTTTATCCTGAATCACACAACCAATGAACTATTTCAGTGCCTTCTGAAACACTGAATAGTGTTCCTTTCCTTCATTTAATTCTCCACCTGTCTTTGAGATATCTTAACCACCCATCACTGAAATTCCTAGACTGTCGGCGATTAATTCCACATTGCACAATGCTTTTTCTGCTTCAGACATTTCCTAACCTTCTCAATTTCCATGGTGGAAAAAGATCTCTGGGATATTCAAGCCAATATTTGGAAGTTTCACAATATGTTCCTTAATCCCTCAATATACTTTCCTCCTTCCTTTAGCTTGGTACCCAAGGAATTCTTGTTACTGGATTCATCAGATCCTTTTGATCATGTTTCTTTGATGGGGAAAGATATTTCACCTGCTATACTGTGCCTGTTGTGCTTTGCTGCTCAGTTAGCAGCTAGAAATTTGTGTAAGCATTTCAGCCAAAAATATCAGGGACCTTTTTCTTGGTATTTTATGTATCTTTTCCCGAACTAGCCCTCTCTCCTTTTTTTTTTTTTTGGCATTACAATCTGATGAAAAACTTTATATTCATTTCTTGGAGAGGTGTGATAGACTGAAATTTGGGGTGGTTAGCCCCAAAATCTCAGAATTATCCACGGAAATCGTCTCTGCCCAGTTTGTCTAGAAACAAACTCAGCCTCCCTGACCATTTGGCCTGGGGCAAGGGGTGAGAGATCTTCAAGCTTGCCTGTGGGGCAGGTGAAAAGACAGCCTGCCCCTGAGAAAAGATAAGATCCCACGGGTCCTGACTTCCAGGGCTGCTATGTATCAACTTTAACTGGAAAACAATTGTCCAAACGGTTCTATTAACCTTATTATAGTGCTGCTCATTTAACAATGATCTGGGCTGGAACATGAAATCAGGAGAAGTAAAGCGATATCCAAACACTGGAGTTAATTACTAACACAAATGGCTGCTTACTAATATATATTGCAGGAGAAGGAATCACTCTAGGAAAATATTATCAGACCCTATGGGCATCTATTCCCTGCTTTTTTTTTTTTTTTTTTTTTTTTAATGAGCTCAGGAAAGATTAAAGCCCTAATTAAACACATATTTTATTTCTGTATTTAGGGTTTTGTTTTGTTTTTTAAACTACATCCTTTTAATGTAAAACCGACATTCTGGCATTGCTCATATGCCCAGAAGAATTAGATAATCAACAGCAGTTTATCGTAAGAGTGTGCCAGAACAGAGTATGAGGTTCACTAAAGAGGATGTATTTTCCTTCACATGGTTAGAAGAGATCAGATTCACTTCTGGGCTGTGTGCTTCATTCGGTAAGTCAAGCTCTGGACGGCAAACGTGCTGTGGTTTCAATTCGTTTGTTTGAACCGCAGTCAAAGCTGGGAGCTATTGTGCCAGGGACAGGCACAGACTAAAAATAAACAAATAAATAGAAATAAATCCTAATCTGGGTAGGACAAAGTGGATAGACAACTACATTCAAACTAATCATTGAGCCACAGCTCTCCTAAGCCTCGCCATCTAAAGTGCTGTTGTGGGCTGCGCATCTTTAGATCCTGTTTAAGTCTGTGAAGATCGAATTGATTCAGCCAATAGGGGGTGAAGAGTGGTGCGATGAATCCTGAAGTAAACCTGTACATTCAAACAGCTGAATGCTGGACTGCTCTCCAAAATCTGCCAAATGTGTTGGCTAGATCTTCCTCAATTAGAGTGAGGATACCCAGGACGCGTGGAAATAGGTATACTGCGGGTAATTGAAGTTACGGTGAAATGTATCCTGCCCCTAAATTCTCCTTGGATGGAAAACGACACCCTGACTGGAGAACTGTGGCTCGAAACAGAGTTAAAAGAAGACCATGGCGATTAGCTGAAACACAAAAGAATATATATTTTTGTCTGATGGAGTTGGCTGAAGTTAATCCCCCTCTTCCTGCCCCAAATACCATCTTATCCTATTCTTGAGTGGGTGGAATAGAGAATATCAGAAATGTGTGGCCTGTTTACATATTGCCTATTTGGAAAAAAAAAGAATCAATACAAATGGAATACAGTGTTAGAAATATTCCCTGCAAATCTAGCATATGAGATAAACTACCAAGAAGGAAAAGAATACCTTAAGGAAAATAATCATGTTGCCACTAAAACAATGTGGTCTATCCTGATGATGCATAAGGAAGGTTTCTAAGCGCTGGTAGAATGAGATTCTGGAGCAGCCTGATCTTACACTTAAAAAAAATACAGTTAATGCTCATGGCAGGGAGAGGTTGTGAGGTTTACTAATGGGGCTGCTAGCAACAGCAGGGAACGAAACATGATGACCAACAAGGTCATGTCCAATTCTGTACTCCTAAATCAGAGCTGGTACTAACAATGCGCCCTGAGGTGAAATAGTAGTGTTTGTTATGCATATTATTGCTAATTTTGTGGTGGCTGACCAAGAAGAGCTTCTTTATGCTCCTTGCTACGTGTAAAAGCATCAAAATAACCGTAACTTCCCCAAAGACTTTTGAACCTATGAAGTTGTGACTCTCATTACCTTCTTTCATAGTGTTTGTGTTTATTTTACAGATTTGTTTGCATAAAAAAAACCAAAACAAAACCAAGAAACCACAATCTATAGATGAAGGTAGGCACAGTGTAAACATTTGAAAGGACCTGAATGCACTAAAATTGTCTTCTTTACAGCTCAAATGTGAGAGCTGCTAAGAAGGTCACAGAATTTCTATAAGTAAGTTCCAAATAGGTTGCAAGACAAAACCTTTTCACAACCACAGATTTCTTTTAAGAAAGCAAACAAAATTTGTTCCCATATAAAAATATAGGAGAGATTCATGATGTAGAAAAATATTTCTGAGATGGATTCTTAAATATTAGCAAACTGCGCACGCAATGTTGGAGGCAAGAGATTTAAAACCAGACAAGTCCTTTTACTAAAACTAAAAGTTTTACTGAAAGCTCTTTGCTCAGTGGGAGGAAAAGTTCATTTTTCCTCCAAAAGAAAGCACAAAGCTGATCCCCTGAATCACAGGAACCGTTTCACCCTAACTCCCAAGCTGAATTGTCTCATTTATTTAAAAAAAAAAAAAAAGAAGAAGAAGAAGCTCCTGCATCAACCAGAGATCCAGAGACTAAAGGCCATCAGAAATTTAGATTATGAAATTTAGATTACTATTACCAAATGAATGATCTCAAAGCAACAATCCAGGCACAGCATTTTTCTGAAAGGCAAGAAAACCACTAGGGACGCAGATATCAGGTATAAATTATTGTAGCTCAGTTGACTCCGGTGCGGTGGGTAGGTGCCTCACACCAGCTGAGCATCCAGAGCCTCAGACCTGGCAGTTAAGCAGTAAGGACCTGAGTCTGCTCTTGCTGACGTGACTGCAAACCCAGTCTCATTCAGCAGGTTTAAACCCAGATTAACTTGGCGTAAAATGAGATCCAAACCTGGCTATGGCTTGGGGATTTGCTTCATGTCCCAGCTGAGTTTGATTCATACACAATGCCTGTGTTTCTTAAGATATTAGGGGAAATGAAAAGAACAGTTGTTCTTAACTGCAACTGCTAATGATAACCGCTGTGTGGAGATGTGCCAGGACTAAGGGATAAAGCTTCCGTGATGTAACATGACAGTTATTTTTAATCTACTTAATATTTGTGGTTTATGCCTGTTGCTACAGGCCAGGGTGTAGGATATTTAAGTTTTGCTTTGTATTGCATTCCCTTAATGAGGGCCTCTTTTTCCAACATCCCAGTTAATTAGCTCACCTGGATCACACTTACTGTTCTCAAATGGGTGCAACGTTGAACAGAAACTCACCTGAAAGCTGACATTGTTACCATTACTATGTTTAGGATAGTATTTCTACATGAGGATAATCTGTCCATGAATCTGCTTTTCCATCCCAAACACTGGCTCTTTGCTAGGTGGAGAAATACATTTTCCTGACGGAGGCATGATCACGTGCTGGCCAGGGATGCCTATTTGGTCAAAAGTGCAAAATGCTTGATTTCCTGTAACAAAGTTGAAAGGTATTGGTGGTGCTCGCAGACAGACCAAAAAGGGATTTTAAACCAAATTCTTTGTTACTTGTTTCCGTTAAAGCTGAACCTGTAGGCTGCTCACTTTCAGTTCTCCTATAAAATCCTACAGAAGAGGCTCAGAGAGTCTGAAATAACCAAGGATTTGTCTATTCTCTTTCTCAGCTGCTGCCTTTCATCTGCCACCAGTGTTACTATATGGACAGACTTAGAGCTCAACAGTTGTCCTTAGCAGTCCACTACGGTTTTATATATGGGTGGGTTTCATTCATAGCTCCAGAGGGGACCGTGAGTGCTCGGAGGGGCACATGTGAGAGGAACGGAGGAGGAACAAGGACGGTATCAAAGAGAAGAACAACGTGGTGAGGAGGAAGTGGGGGAATGTAAACACAAAAGCAAATGGGTGGAGCTGGCCTTAGTGGTGCCCACAAGTGAACAAAACATCAGACTGAAGAGTGCAAGCCTGGACTCTGTTCTTGGCTTTGCTGCTAGCTACCTAGGTGACCCCATGCAAATTGTGCCTCAGTTTCCCCCTGGAAACTTGTACTTCCCCCTGGAAACTGAGGGTAGTAATACTTTTTTTTCTCTTTCTTTTTTTTTTTTTTCAAAGTGACTTTGAAAACTGCAGTTGAAAAACATTATTACTATTACCATTAACCAACCATGAAAGCACTCTGTTTAAGCCACAGACTTGAAGCATGTCCCCAGGGCACCATGCAATGCAACAGGAGATACTTGAACCGTTTCTTAGATAATCAGCTTGGTTCCCATAACTGAATGAGCTCCGTTCTGCCCAACCTATTTATCTCAGGGGAGAGCAGGAGTTTTTCAAGGCAGAATACAGTATTAACAGTGTAATGCTTTTTGTACTACCTGAATTCACTCCAGCAGATCCACAGCCTTTGCTATAGACAGACTCCCATGGGAGTCAGATCAGAATTAGTCTTGAGTGTGATGCTTTTCTTATTCTCCTCTCTGCCCTCACACGCTCTTCAGCTTTCTTTTGTTTAGGCTATAAGGTCCTGGCAGAGAATGTTTCATATTTGGAGTCTGTGAAGCACTTAACATAATGGCACTTAGGTTTGTCTGGGAATTATAGCTGCAAATATTAGTAATTCATACTATTAATTGTTATGATTTTCATTCAGCCTTCTCTGTGTTATTGCCATCATATTTAAGTAAGCGCTCTTGCAGGAAAGGGAAGGTGGGGATAAGGGAGGAGGTATTTTATAAGTAGTGTTGCTATAATTTTCTTTTTCAATGAATTAATGGGAAAATTCCCATTCTCATGGAGGGAGCTG
The DNA here is from genome assembly GCF_040807025.1 of Struthio camelus. NCBI lineage: Eukaryota > Metazoa > Chordata > Aves > Struthioniformes > Struthionidae > Struthio > Struthio camelus. Next base: position 12,058,482 of record NC_090944.1, on the reverse strand, counting down.
GGTCCGATTCTTAAACCCGACCTTTGTCCGTGTTTCATTTTGTCTTCCTTATATCACTCCCCACACTAATCCTGGTGGCTGATCTGTCCTTTTGTCATGCTGCCATGCGTTTATGGAATCATCAGACATGCCCAAAATACTTCTCTCTCCTACCTTCCAATAATCTTAAACATTGATAGGATTTCACACAAGCTTTTCCAAGGGATGTCTTCAAATGGTGCTGGACTTCAGACATGCTGTGAAGGCTTTTTCCTGCCTTTCAGGGTGGAACACGCTCAATCCGTCCTATTTTTATGATGTGCTGTTGTCCCTTTGAAATCCTGCTGAAGGATCTCAATACATGGCACAGCTCCCCTGAATGAGCCTGTTGTCTGAGAAGGAGAGACAATGGGCCTTATTTAATGAGATTAGTTACAATAGGAAAAACAGCTAACAGAAAAAAAAAAAAAAAAGAGGCAGTTATAGCAATTGGACTGACTGTTAAACCATTCCTTTATGCAAGTTTGGCACCAGCCATACCTTTTCCTGGACATTTGCCAAAGTCTTTCACGGTTTAGACTCAGTCGTTGATTTTTTTTGTTACAGTTTCCGCTCGACTTTACAGTTGCATGGCCTATGGTGTAATTCGTTTCCGCTGTGAAAATGCTCCAGTACATTAACACTTCTGCTTGCTTATAACTTGATCAAAGACAACATATCTGCTTTAATTTACTGTTAGGAGCACTTTTTTTGTTGTTCTTTTTTTTTTTTTTAAGTAATATAGGTTTATTGCAAGCTGTGTCTCCATTAAAAATGGAAACCTTGATTTAGGAGACAGCCAACAGCAATTCCGCTTACAGAATGTTCAGACATGGGAGAACAACCCCAAATATAGCTGTCACACATCACAATAATACCCTCGTGCTCTCTTCAAGGACACAAACAACCTTCACAAGAGGAACCCTGTGCTAATGCATCTAAGCAGCTATCTGGGTTACTGCTCCAGTGGGTAAGGCAAGATCGATGCTTAATTTTTTCTGGGGTTTGGCCTGTGGAGTGATTTCATCTAACCTGTTTCTTTTCCTTCAGTCGTCTTGGAGAAGACCTGCTATGGCAATCAGGGCCCGGTAGCCAAGTGCCTCCTCTTGGTAACCGCACTTAGACTTAGAAGCAAGAGCAATAAGTGCTGGGTTCATTTGGTGTCTGAGGGTAGAAGACCATATATTCAATTAAAAAAAAAATCAAACAAACAAAGCTATATTCAAAGAATGCTAAAAGTAAAAATTGCAAATTTTAACAGTTCAGTGATGAAGGTTTTTTGCATATATCTATACATATATGAATAGCATAAATATATCAACAGTATTTAAACCTCAACCCATGTTGCACAGGTAACTAATAGTGATAGCAGGCTGCTCTCCTCTACTACCTACTGAGGAGGTCACAAGGCTCGCCTTTATCTCTATGCACTTTGTAGCCTGCCAGGCTTAGACTACCTGGCTTTGAGTCCAAGAGCCTATGTAAGATGGACAAGGATCTATCTTCTTGAAGGAGATGTGATGGGCTGAATCATGCTGAGTTCTGACTGAATCATTGGATTATTTTACTGTTTTAGTACTAGGCAATTTTCAAAAGCTCATAGATTGGCCAAATCTGGACAGGTTTTTGCCTGAACAGCATCCCTGACAATATTTTAGAAGATGATTCCTCAAGTAGGAGTGGTAGAGCATCATGAAGATTTTTTAATAAATAAATAATAATAGATTTTCATACTAGGAGATGATCTGAAATGTAAGACGTTCCCAACTATGTCCATCCTAAAAACAAATTAAGAATTTAATTCTATGCCCCTTATTCATCCACATCAAGCAGTACTTCACTTTCAAGAATTGGCAAGATTTTAGTGGGAACACAGTCAGAATAAGGTATTATTTTTCCTAGGTGGAGAATCTGCCCCTAAACAAATACGTTATCTCATGCTGAACACTTTGGTCAATTAAGTTATATTACAGACCTTGGTATAATGTTTTGTTATTGCTTTTATGGATAGCATCAAATTGTATGATCACTCTATAACTTGACAACAGCACAATTTGAGCCAATGTATAAAGGCAAAACTCAGGCGTGTCATAACAATTCAGTGATAATTAATTCATTCTACAAAGAAAACTGCAATGTGAGGAATAATTCACAAAAAAGACAGCCCTGAATGTGTCTGTAATCCAACTATGATAACTACTATCTGTGTTAAATAGTCTGCAGCTGGTCCTCCAAGCCATATTGCTTTTACAATGTTTGATAGTAAGTCTTAAGGCTGTATTCAAACATGATGTTTTCATTGGCATTAATCATTATTATAGTATCTAGGTTCAAAAGAGGGGTGAACAACTCAAACTACTAGCTGGAGTTACTAAACGAATAGTAAGAGTCACAATTCCTACATTAGGCATTCACCGTATACATCACAGCTACCTCTAATCCTTGAGTTTATGCAGAATTGATTTCTGGTAGTTCTGGATGGTACGTGGTCTGAATCACTTATGATGGAAATGAGGAAACCATAACAACACTTAAATAAGTGCCAGGTGTCACAGTAGGCACTCTGTATGTGACCTTACATTCCCAGCTCAGTGAGACTCTTTAAAACCTCCAAATCCTAAAATGTATTGATGGCCAAGACTACCGGCAGTTCTGCTCACTTCACTGGCAGAGTAAAACTGCCTTACAGTGTAAACACAGAAGTTAACCAGAACCCTGGGCTGGGAGCAGTTTTGTGGATTGGACTTAAATCACAGTAAGTCATATATCTGTGCACCACAAACTGCAAGTTGAAATGTGCTGCAGAAGACAAAGGAGTCCTGTTACTGCAATTAGATCTGCTTTCAAGGTGGGTAGTAGCAGCATGTAGTGACTGAGGGGAGGAGGTACTGGTGGAACTGAAACTCAGCTCAAGGAGGCAAAATAAGAACTATATTGCTTAGGATATTTTAAGAGCTGAAATGGCTTCCAGAAATAATCAAAGAGATTTTTAAGGAGAAATAATTCAGAAGAGTTGGTGCTGGAGTAAGAGTAGGAATGGGCTGCAAACTAATGGAAAGGTGAGTACATTTAAAAATACATAATTAAGTTCATCACCAAAAAAGATACATTTTTCTGTGTTTGACATGCTATGATATATTTTGGCAGCTCTGGATATAAAGTTTACGAGAATAAAAAACTCAAAACTTTGTTCAAAAAGTGTGATCTTGAAAAGACCTTCTAGATCAGACTTCTCAGCCTTCTGCGTTACAGATCAGTCACAGTGGTCTTAACAGCTGCATCTAGACCAGCAAATTAAACACTGATAAGACCATTTCTGATGTCACTTAATACAGTTTGGCCAATCTATATGAATAAGCAGTCCAAATTATTATTACTTACCAAAGCGGAGATGATATACCCAAACTCTCTACTGGGAGTGGTTCTCGGCCCTTGTTAAGTCAAATTACAGGCATAAATGTTTGGAAAAGCCCTAGGTGGTCCATGAAAAACCCAAACCAGACATAATTGTAACAGCTTAGTCATACAGAGAATTGAATTTCAGAGTGTGGTACCAGGCTGTGGTACTGTCTAGTCTGTTAGTAAAGTTATAACCTCTACAGAACCAGCAGGCTCTGTCCACAAGCAGACCACCTGCAAGACAACTGTAAGACTACAAAGCTGGGGGACACGGGGATGTAAATATAACTTATTTGCCTTTCTCTGCAGTCACAGTGAAAGAATGAAAATGGGGAGTTGACATGATAGTGCCATAAGGACATTATTTCTGTGTAGTAAACTTGTTCCATTGTATTGTGATCATTTTTATTTTATATCGCCCGTTATGATTTGATTGCATTTATTGTGGGCAACTTTAGAAAGCATCCATCAAAGAGGAGTTTGCATTGCAGAAAGACCCACTCTTGTCTTTGATGCAGATAAAGAACTTGCATATACAAAGCACAGGGTTCAGTCAGTGTATCATCATGAGAGACGAGCATTTCTCAGCTTGCCTTTGAAATCTCACTTACCTCTGGAGTAGCAACTGTGTTTTGCTTCAGGGAGATGAGGAGACAGTTATTTTTTCCCTCCACTGTTAAGCATCTGCCTGGTGGTCAGGTAAAAGAGAAGACCTTGAATTTGTGCTTCCGGTTCATTTCAACAAAAATAATGAAACTGTCAACAAGTAATAAAAGTGGAGGCATCTGTTTTGAGCAGGGTTGTTTATGTGTTCTCACCAAACTTCATCTCATTATGTAATCCATAAAGGAAGCACTGGTAGAGAAAGGAGACAGTAAAAAAAAACACTTCAAGAATATACGAGTGAAGCCCCGTATAAACTGCATTTAGAAATCAAACCCGTGGCTATATCAAAAAAAGAACTCAAAGTTTTATTGGTTGTGCCTGTTTTCCACTATCTTATTTTTGGCAATTACCTTAATATATTTTTATTAACTTTTTCTTAATCATTACAACTGAAATAATCCTTTCTATGGTTTTCCTGAGGCCAGACCATAGTTCTCTTGGTCTTCCTTTTATCATTTTTCTATATGAACATAATAAGCCATTTCTTCAGTCGTTTGCCAGTTGCATTCTAAAGTTGATTAGGAGCCCGTATGAATTGTTTGGTGAGTTTTTTTCCTATTTCTTTAATAGTCCTGTATACAAGGTAACCAAGCTTTCAATTTGGTTGTTTGGCACCACCTTTTGTTCCTGATACACTAAACCTGGGCTTTAATTGTCCTTAGCTTTGTTCAGCTCCTTAGTCAATTAGTGTCTTTCTCTAATTGCCAGCCAGCAGTCATTTTCCATTTTCCATTTAGTAAATATCTTTTAACACCTCAGCACATATTTTTTGCATTTCTATTTGCAGACCCTCACTTTCCACCTTAGCATGTGTTCAGCCTGGGTATTGCTAAAAGATATTAAAGGGTTCTGAGCAAATTCCTCTCCATTTCATGTTTAGGTTTTAAGAAACCTGAGAGTTTTTTTCTTGTAATTCTGACTGTCATTGGAGGGAAAGCTAAGAACAATGAAATACTATACTTCTATCCAAACAACATCCAGTCTTGATATGCAGACTTTCAATGGCTGAAGTAACTGAAAGTCTTTCCACTGGGATCAGAGTGAAATCCTGAATGACTCCCTTTTTTTTATTTTTTTAAAAGGGCTGAAATCCCACATTTTAATTCCAAAGCTTTATTCTTCGTCTTTGCCTATGCAATTAATTGAATATATAGATGCTGGCTTGCCATTCTTGAAGTCCTTCCTTAAGAAGGTCTTATGTTTTCTGGGTTCTTTGAAAAAAAAACATGTTTTCAAATGTGTTTGTTCAGAGGTTGAAAAATAAAACAGGATAATAATAATAATAAGAGGAATTAATAATGGAATCTTTAAACTCTGGGGTTAGAGAGTCAAGGTTGTGTGATTGTATGCTTTTATCCCATGTAACTGCCTGAGTTTTAAATAGGTAAAACATTGAATCTTCTATTTTTGCAAAGAATGAATAACATTTTGATTCTAGGGCAGGAGAGTGACAGCCATGTGAGCTGCCAGTGCCATGAGTCTGTGCCTGAAACCCATTATGGAAATCAGTCCCAATAAATTATTTGCTTTGACTTTTCTCATCTCGTACAAAGTAACTGTTCATTGTCCAACTAATAAAAGACAAAGTGAAAGAGAGAGAGGTATTTAGGAAGCCCTTAATAACCAGTAATTAACTTTCTATTTCCTGTTATAAAAATTGAACACACTGAAGAACTGAGTCATTTGTATCATTTTCAAGGAAGGAATTGTCATTTCGGTCACAGATCCTCCCACGAAGTTGTATTTAATTTTAGCATCCAAATCCTAACTGTTGGCCAGGACTGTCATCATTATGGAAACTGAGAGGATGTAGGAAATGGGAGAAGGAAGCAAAAATGCTTCCAGTTTTGTTTAGAATTATGAGTTCAGCTCACTGAAAAAAAAAAAAGGAAAAAAAGGGGGAAAAAAAAGAAAGAAAAGTCTAAGTAAAATATGGAAGTAAGATAATTCCTCCAAGAGGCAACCATCCACCCTGAACACTGGCAAGCAAGCAAATCATTAATAACAACAACAAGGGAGCATTCATTGTTGTGCAGCAATGTAGCTTTGTGGCTCTGTGCTGTGTAGGGAGAGAGAATAATGTAGGGAAAAAAAAAAAAACTCAAGACATTACTAATATTTCCTTCTTTCATGGTAGAAACCATCTGAAATTAATGAGACTTATTAATGTAAATTGTACCACACTGTCAGACATAAATATCCCAATACCAAAGGGGCCCATTACCATTAACATCAGAAATGATCAACAAATAAAACTGTTAATGCCACAATATTTACTGGACAAATTGACTACACTCCAAGATAGGCTTATGATCATGTCTTGCTGTTCGATTTCATTTCACTGCAAGATGCACTAATGCGTGTTGTTATGTGCAGCTGTGGCTGCTTTCCATTAAAAAAAAAAAAATCTGTTTTCTATTGGGAGGTGGTAGAGCTCAACTTAATCACTACTATTTTCTCCCTCTTGTGAAAATATATTTTAGCATTTTTGGTCTCTTTCAAACTGATATATGAAAATCTTAGATTTTTTTTAGAAAAGATAGAAGAAATCTTAAAGATTGGCCCTCAAGAAAGAAAAAAAAAAGAGTAAATAAAAAGACTAATGATTTAAGCCGATCACAAGCAGATGTTCTCCTAGAGAACTAATTACACTTTTTTTCCTATGACTTTTGCATAGAAAATGCAAAGCACAGCATCCTTTAAATTAAATATCAGATTTTTCTGCTGACTTTTTATCAAACTTTGAACTTACCAAAGACACCAGATTTTCAGTGAGAAAGCTCCATTTTATCCTTAATGGAAAACATAGAAACCAGTTTTCGAGTAGAATATGAATAAAAGGAGATGGAAAAGTTGATATAGATATATCCTAAATACTATGAAAATAGCAAAGGCACCGAGTTTAAATATTTTGCAGAACTTTTTCTCTGGCTTTCAAACAGTTGAATTTATATATATAGGTGGTACTTGCAAAGTTCAAGATACTGTTCTATATATCAAGAGTGCAAGCTGAGCGTGGGGCCTATTTCTCTCTGATGCGTGTACAACATTTAATTCCGGGGAGTCCTGATTTATGTCTGAAGGCACGAAGCACTGCTATTTTTAAATATATTACCGGAGTTCGCAAAAGTAACATTGTAATCTACGTGAGCTATTAAAAAGGTGATACAATAGAAATTAAAGAAATAAGGTAAAATAAAGACGTGTACATTCTAGTTAATTCTTTCCTGCGGGTTTATTTTGAAGGGTGATTCTTTTTCCAACAATGCAGGACTCTGATGCTTCCTGAAATTGGGCCACTGAGTGTAAAACAAGTCAGAGACTGTGCTTGATGCTTCCCCGGGAAAACTGAGGTAGCTTTCCATCCAGGAAATGTGTCAAAAGTATACTGCTTGACTGTTTAACCCAGCATTGGGCAGGGAAACCAGAGCTTTGAATTCCCCTGTGAGGCAGAGCTCATTGGCTCCTGGGCAACTTGCTAAGGGGCAATGATCTACCCAAAGTTTGGGTGTTGAACATCGAATTCCCCTTGACTTTCACTGGGTTTTGGATGTCCTAGCCTCCTTTTCCCAACCCCCAGTCTGTGGACGGGAGTCATATCTTAATCCTATAACTGAAATGCCAGACATACATACACTCTAACCGAGTCCCCTGGGCTCCCTCAGTAAGTTAATGGAGCAGGATGAGCACCTCCAGAACGTAATTTGTCCCGTTCTAAGACAGATGTCTAAGAGAGATGGAATAATTTTCCCTCTGAAGGTGTCTGCTTCTCTCCCTTCACTGTAGCAGGCACTCAGGGAGACCAGTTAGTACTAGATGCCTAACTTGAGATGAACGCAAGAGAAATTAATACCAGATATAATATCAACGTTGTAGCATCATTACAGGTACCAAATCTTTGACATTCTAATTATCTTATGAGGGAAAAATCCAGCCCAGAAAACCCTAAGATCCAGTCCTGACCTTTCTGCTAAGCAGAAAGACTACCTTTTTCAGCTCTTTATGTCAATCCTTTACTTGCTGGGTACATTAGAAATTTAAGAACCTTCGTTTTCAACAAGAAATATCTGAGTAAAGGGGAAATGGATACCATCCAGGTACACTGGACTCACTTCAGCTTCATAGGCTACATCTACAGCAATCAATAAACTGAGCCAGGAATTGTTCTTGGACTCAGGCTAATTGGCCCAGCACTGCTTGCATCCATACAACCATTCCTTCTCACCCCCAGATCCAAACTACCTAATAGGAATGTTGTTCCTCAATTCATGCAAATTGCCTGGAAAAACGTGGATTGTCACAAGCTGGCGACTGCGCTAACAATTTAATGGTAGGTATTACATTGTGCCAGTGCCCAGCTCTGCCAGGTTGGCTAGTACAAATACAGCCATAGGTCTAAAGCAGCATCAAATGACTCATCTGTAGCAGCAGAACGGAGAAAGCCTCGCGACAGCCATTAACACAGTGATCCCCAGCCAGAGGCGAAGGGATTGCTTCACACAACCTTTCTAGGATGATAGAGTGGTCCCAGACATCATCCTCCGTGCATGTGATTGCACACTGCAAATACCACCTTTTTCAGCCTATGGGCCACACTGCGATTTGTACTAATAATAATCACTGTTTCTTTCTTGTGTTTTATCCACCTCATTTTAAGCAACTCACTCTACTTGTGTGCCTGCTGTATGGCGTAATTGCTGAAGGTCACAGGCAAGAGCCTGAAGCAGCCGAGGAAGCAAAATCTACAGGTGGGGCCCCCAATTGACATCAATTGACCTACCTTTTTTGAAGCCAATTGAAGCCAGCAACAGTTGACTGTTTAGTTCAATCCTCTTAATTATCTCTGCTTTAATCACAACTCCATCCTTTCTCTAAGGATCACCATAGCTGGGAGCTGCGCAAGAAATGACAACATCCTCCCCAAACAATGAAAGCAATGAAGTAGGTGGCACCTACTCTCCTGGTTTATAATAAGGCGCTTACATAGTTATACGGTATTTTGCATGCTAGCGTGCTTTGTCCAGACGCACACAGTGCAACAGAAGGGGAGAGTCCCGTCTCTAGCACCGGTCTGTCACATGGCTTCACTCTCTTACCTTAGATCTTTTTTTTGCTCTTCCTTTGGAAGGTAGATGTTGCCAATGTGCATCACTATTCATAGATACAGCCCTTAGCACAACAAAGACCTAATCTGTGTTGCAGTTGTTGCTGTGATTGCAATGCAAAAAATATTTCTGCCATATAACACCTACTGTCACGGGTAGACAGAGATATCTTTTTGTTTGAGCCTCATATCGAAATTGAATTGCGAATTGCCATACATAATGGTTAAGAACCACTGTCAGACAACACCCCTACTTAAGATGGAGCTGGGAGATTGCTATATCTAGAGTAGCCTGCTTATTCTCCAGCTCTGCCAGATCCTGGCTCCCTACACTGTCTGCAGAAAGAAGTTAAGGGTAAGTTAATCATCATTGTTACCCTAGTAGCGATTTGCAATAGATGGTCTTCATGTCAGCTCTATTTCTATTCACTGACTGGATCTGGCAGGCCTGTGCAGTAGGCAGTCATGAAATGCTATACGCTCTCTTGACTTTAGACACCAAGGTAAAAGTGCTGGTTTTCCCTCCGCCAGCCAGTCTCGGTATCTTGAAAACGTTATCACCACCAGGCAGATATTTCAGGTGTGGAACATTATGGCAGCAGGGTGCCATTGAGGCCAAAAATGGAAATGCTTTCAAAAAGCAGCTAGAAAAATTGATGAAAGAAAACTTCATCCAGAGTTAAGAAACACAGAGGCACAGGTTTAGCCTCTGGCTTGGAAAGTGTTTAAACCCTACATTCCTGGGAGATGGGAAGATGTACTTCAGGGAAAGAAGTAGAATTTAAGCTTTGTCTTTTCTTTACAATCTTTACCTAAGGATCTATTGCTGGTCATTTCCCAAATGAGTGTACTGACGATAGACATTTATCTCTAACTCAGTTTTGATCATTCTTAATAAAGCAGTCTTTATCCCTAATACTAACAGCACTGTCTCTGCTTTCTGGCTGGCTTCCACATCTTCAGTTGAGCAAGCTCTTTGGGTTTTTTTTCCCCCCTCACAGAAATCCTCATATTCTGCTTGTCTTTACTTTTGTTTGACCATATTTTCAAATAAAAAACTAGATACAGATGTCATACGTATGTGTGTATATATGTGTGCACATATATATATATATATATATATGCGCATATAGATTTATACACCCATATATATGTATATGGTGCTTAATTCTTCACAATTAAGCCTGGTGATAATTGTTTTTGTGCATTAGTCATAATCACTTTTTAAGCAGCAAAGCCTATTATTGCTGTAGTGTGCGTCTCAGATGCCCTGCAGATTTGAGTAATTTTGGGTAATGCAGCTGTGTGTGGTAAAAAGATTTTACAATGCCTATAAAATTTTGCCTGGTGACATGTTCAGCGAGTGAATCTGTGGCACCGTGTAGCAGTTTCAGTACTTCCCATTAAATACTGGATACTATTACAGCGTGCAGTTTTTAAACAAGACCCATCCTTACAGACAGGGGTCAGAAGGTTTGGAGTCTGGGGTGAGAAAGTGTTGTTCATGAGGAGAGAGTGATTTCTGCATGGCTAACCCAGCCTGTTCCCCTTACCATTTTCCTGGGTTTTGGATGTGTGGAATTGGCTCATCTTCTCTCAAATACCTTGCATGTTGCTGAACACAAAACGTTTCTGTTGAAAAAGTCTACAGTATTACGGAGTGAAACACTCAAAAGGATATGCACAAAAATGGCTGAATTATTATACAAAAAAATTAGTGGGGAGAAAGGCCTGTTGCACTGGAGCCTGTGGACCTCACTTCCTGTCATGAGGCAGCGTTAAAGCATTTGAATGCTTTCCTCCCATTGCATTTAGGTGTCTAAATTATTTGCCTAAGTCTCAACTAGTCACTCAAGGATATTTTCACAATCAATAAGAAGAGATACTTCAAGATAATGACTCATCTCTCCCGAAGATAGGTGTCTTCAGTAAGACAGGTGAAGAGCTCTCAGGAGCTACTAATTTCTAGTGGTACAAACCATGTCAAACTGGCTACACTAGATTTAGGCATCCAGCATTTAGCTGTCTAAAATTAAAAGAAGATGAACTACACATTTTCAATCCCAGTCGCAGGTAGTTACCTTGACTGAGCAATAAAGACAGTTATATCACAACGGCTCTTATCTGTCACACTTCTGTTTCCCTCAAAGAGGTCTCTAAAGTAGGTTAGGAAGCTAGCTGATATTCCGTTTCCTCCCATGTTCTCCCTGCAGAAGCCTAGGGGCTAAAGAGCACCAGCAACAATTTTAGCAGCTGTATTCAGAGCCGCTGTTGAATACAGGCATATTTACTTTTAGCGTGTGTTTTTTCATCCAGGGTTTCAGCAGCATGGTTACAGAGCTCTTGGATCAGCACTGAGTAACACTGGACCAACTCAAGGACTGAACTGAGAGATTTTTGGTTCTGTCTGCAAAAAGCAATGTAAGCTTGCCCTCATCCAGCTAATCACAGGAAACGGCACTATTCACGTCCTGAATTTTTGTGCAAAATCTCTGGAGGGAAATTCTGTTGTTTCTGTTGCTAAAATACCTATTGGCTAAAAAAGCAAATGAAAATCATGGTCTACCCCCAGAATGTCTCTAAGGAAAACAGGAAGTTAAATTGCCTGGGTGCACTCCTTGGTGTGATTTTCTCCGTCACTGCAAATTGCCATGATGCAAAACACCACCTTGCAGCAGTGAGGATATGTCATTCAAACCACAGAAACTTTCCTGCTGTCCCCTTCCTATTTACAACTCACAGTCAGGAGAAATGCATGATATAAAGGCAGAATTTACAACAGCAAAATTTTCCAGTGATTTAGAAGAGCTTAAGACATGCTGAGTGCAAAATCCTGCTTTAGTCTCCTGTCCCTTGGTGAAAGCAAGAGATGGCTAACACACGCATGCCGTCATCGTATCAGATGTCATAAATACTATGCCTTTAGAAATATCTCAACGTCACGTCCTAAATAAGCCCACAGGAACAATTATTGAGAAGAAAAGCGTTGCAATCACACTCAGTTTCAGTTAAGCCAGAATGGAAACATCTTCTGTAATGGACTTTAACCTTCACAAGACACTTCCGCTGTTGCTTCTTCAGGTCAGAGTCCCATTGAACATCCTTCTCTACCCTTCATCTCCCACCAGAAAGACAGAAAGACTCTTTTTTTCTTTTTTTTCCCCCCTGAAAGGCCACTCTTCTATTATATCTCTGTAAACTCTTGAAAGGACCTAGCTCAAAGGATCAGACAACTATTTATTTCTTCTGGCCTAGGAGGCCACAGTGTCTTATTGACTGCTGTAAAAGGGTGAAAATTGATCAAAAAAAGAGACTTTTTCCCAATTTTTCCCTATCCAAAATAGTGTACCAAATAGAAACAACTTGAGGGATGACGTTAGTTTTCATAAAACATTTGATAAAAAGGAGGCAAATTTCCACTGGAAAACTACTTGATTTCCAGCCAGCTTACTTAGCTATCCTCCTTAATTGGTCTTTTTCTCCTCTATAGACTACATGGCAAGTGTAAAGGAATCGCCCCAAACAGTCCAAATCCTTGTGTAGCATCCTTCATGGAAACTTAATGAGCCCAAGAATAAGAACTCCTGGGAACAATCTTATTTGTTTTTCCAAAAATATCTTTTTTTTCTTTCCTTTCCATCTCCATAAATACTGTTCTGTTTTTATCTACTTAACTTGCTGGACAGCTTCTCTGTTTTTAAGTATTCTGTTTTAATATTTTCAAAATACCTCATTTTCATTTTTTAGTTTGACTATTTCAGGATAGCGTTGTACGAATAAATAGGTAGGCGGGTAGAGAGACAGTAAATATATGTGCATACTCCGTTTCACAGGTTGATTTAAATCAGGATACTAGATTCTTTCCATTCTGAGAAATAAGATCAGACTCTTATAAGATCAGATAATTTTGAAACAGAAATTTTCACAGGTGAGAAAAGTGTTAAAAATAATCCTTTTGGAGGGATAGTTTAAAATGGAGCTACACTCATCAGTGAAACAACATATTAGAAAATTCCCATCCTCCTCCCACTTCTACTTTACTCTATTTTGGATCCTGTGGAGTATAAAGTATGTATGAAAGTATAAAAATCACTGACTAAAAGCTCTAGCTCTTCTTGCTCTCAACATCTCCTTTTCCTTCTCTGGGCCAGCATCATTCCTAACGTCCGTATCTCCTCTGAAAGCAAAAAGGAGTTATTCTGAGATGACTATCCAGGCCTCTGGTACCTGTCCTCACTGCTTTCCATTGAACTTACCCCATGGCTCCTTTCTGCCGTCCTCGAAGATACAAGTGTTGTGCACCAGACACAAAATGACCAAAATTCTGATTACTGACCTCGGTGCTGGGACACCAGCTCTTTTTCAAGGCTTTACCAGTAGCCAGTCAGCAGAGCTGTTCCACAAAGTTTGCAGACCACTGCTTTGCTGCGGAATTAAGAGAAACAACACCATGTGCTGTGCTGTCAACACCTTGGCAATATCAGGCTTTCCTCAATTACTTTTGCTTACAAATTACTCCTAATTTTGTTCTTTAAAGCTAGTTAAGAACAAGTGCTGGTAGGATTGATGGGGAACTAACTGCATGATTAAGTAATTACATTTTTAAAGCTTGCCTTACACTACGACTAATGATTTGTCACACAGTAGCAGAAACTCAAGATAATGAATGAGAAATGTTTCCATGTAGTTAGTTTCTTCCAAGTCTTTTATCATGCTGTGGCTGGTGCCATATATGCATATGATTCTCAAGGGAAGAAAATCTATCATGTAATCTCAATATTTCTGAGCAATTTGTTAGACCTTTGATCACTATGTACCATTTATTATGTGATTTGTCCTATGATCAAAGTTCATTTGTATTAAGAAAGATTGAATTGTTTTTGGATAAAAAAAATTCTACAAGAAAATGATGATTTTGCTGAATTCTAACATGCTGTTGATACACAATACTATCAACAAAATTTCAGCAGATCAAGAATAAATGAAAACATTTTACTTCAATAATTTCAAAGCTCATCATTTCATTTTCATTACTTCAGTGTGTCATACAGTAATGTCATTCAACTGAAAGAAGGGTCTGCAGGCTGTGCATGTCTAAAGTTTTAATACGATTGTTTCAATATTTCTGAAAGAAAGTTCTTCACAAATTCCATCTTCCAAGAAACTTTTGAAATTTCAGTGTTTTTTTCTCTCTTCATTTGAAACAAAAGAAAATTTAGAAGAAATGTTTAGAAGCCAAAGCTACAGATTTTGACCAGCTCTCCTCATGATCTAATTTGATAGCTAGGTGAATGCATTTGACCAGATACTTAACTGTTGCTTACAGTGTGGGAGCATCTAGAGGCTTCAGATAAGTTTGTGCCACAACTGAACTAGACACTGCACTAAAGGACTAATTGAGAGCCCTGAGAAATCGGTGGAAAGACTCCTATAGACTTCTGCATACCTGGCACCGAACTCTCAAGGAGAGAGGATACCTGCCTCGAGTAGCTTATATATAGAGAGAGAAGAAAGATGGTGGGGGAATTAAAAAGGATTCCACAAGGTTACGCAGCAGGTTAGCATCAGAGGAGACAACTTCTGGCTACTATTTCAATTCTGTCCTGACTGGAAAACATTAATTCTAATTGTGTCTGTTCTTCTATTATACGAATTAGACCTAATTCAGGCTCTTTTGATGAACGCGTCAAATCAGGTACTGTAACTCAAACAGCAGAATACACGACCTACCATTTAGGGCTTTCTAGTGAATCCTATGACTCACCCACTGTAACTTCTTATCTGCTTGTTTAATGCAACTAAGCATGAATGTATGCATTCTACCTGTGTTCACATCTGTTCGGGAGATTTTACCCTCTTTTTTGTGATATTTAACAGCACACAGCATTATGATAGCTAAAAAATACTGCTTCTGTTTTGCTATAGCATTAAGATAAGGAGTTAAAATAGAATGGGTTTTTTTTGTTCAGATGAACCTGATTTCAGTTTAAATTTGTAATGATGGAATTGGAGGGTCAGCTAAAAATCTATTATTATTTTATTCTACTGCAGCAAAAACTGCAGGCGGAAATGAACACCACCATAATCAGTTACTAATAAGACCAATAGAGTTTTAGGTCAGAAAGTACTTCTGTGGTCCTCTACCTTGACCTGCTTCATAAAATGGATGTCAAAAATATTCATCCATTCGTATTAGCTTTAGTGCTAGAACTTCTAGTTGAACCAAAATGTCTTTTTATCATCCTAACTTGGAAGACTGCAAGTAATGAAGAATTTACCACGTCACTTGGTAACCTGTTCCAGTGGTTAGTTACCCTCACTGTTTAAAATTTGCACTTTATTTCCACATGATCTTTATGGAATCCAGTATCAAGACATTGGATCTTCTTATGTGACTAGATATGCAAGCAGCAGAACAATAGTAAATGGCCTATAAAAAACACTAAAAGGGAAACTATCACACTGAGGAAATCCAGAAGCTTTGGCATCCTGTAGTGTTTTCCTGCACATCATGAAATGTAGGAGGCTTGCAAGAAAATCGGCATGACTGTATGGAGGGAAGGGTGATAATATACAAAATTAAGTGACAGTGGGAGGAATAGTGCAACTCAGTGACCTTTGGTTTTGTTAGTTACTCGCTGGAAGAAACAATAACTTTAATAATTCTGTTGTTAAATGTTGGAAAGAAACTCTCAGAGAAAGAACGCAAACTTTTTGAAGAGAGAACAGGACTTCTGTGGTAAAGCACAGGCACAAATATATTTTTCTTCTCTGTCAATATTAGGGATATTCATAGACCCTTCTTCCGTATACAGCTATTCTCTGCTAGGTATTTGGTAATATATCAGCACATGAAATGATTTTCACTTCTCCTTTTATGTTTCAATCCACCCAAAGTGTCTTCTCAGCATGTTGCCTCTTGAGAACGATAATAAGGTGCAATCAAGTGGCTTGACTCATAAGGTCCAATACATGACAGACAATAAAATAAATAATGGCCTAGTACCATAAATAACATCTTTTACCCTCGGGATCAAGGACAGCCCAATACAGAGTCTTGAACCCTTGCAAATAGTTCTCGGGGGCGGGTGGGGGAGAAGTGCTACAGAAAGGGAACAGTGATTTAAAACAAACTTTCTAGGCTGTCCATGTCTTCACCTATCTGGAAAAAAAAATAATGAAAGCCTTTCCGCAGTTGATTAGATCATGTCTAATGCTTGGTCTCAGTGGTTTTACAGTGGTTCTGAGAGATGTCTGCAGACTTTTCAGAAAAGAAACAATATATTCTTGACCTAAAATGATGTGATGGGACTAGATCAACTCCAGGCCACTCCTGCCCCAGAGAAAGGAAAGGTTTCAGAGTCCTCTTTTCTCTATAGCTTAGAGAGGTACATTTGCTATTCGAGTTAAGGCCAGATGGGTGAGAGAAGTGGGAGCACTTGTTCCTGCTTCAAGGACAGCCTGTCATACCCTCACACATCTCACTGTCTCCCTTGGTGTCAGAGAAGCAGCATCCAGCCTGGCACAGGCAGAGTCAGTAGTAAGACCCTGATGAGTTTGCTCTCTCTTGCAGTGTAATGCCCTCTGTATCTGTCTGACAGCACTGCTCTTAGTGGTTTTCATCATCAGTGCCTTGAAGTCCTAATTCCACTCACTGCTGAATAATTCATGTTAAAGTGAGGGGGTTTATGTATTTATTATAATCTCTGCTTCCTTAAACCATTTCTACTCTAGGCTTAAGCTTTATTTATAAAACACAGACTGAAGGTCCAAGTTGTAGCTCAGAATCTATCGCACGTGGCAAGGGGCAAGGAAAAGATGGCTCCTGACCCAAGGAGTTGGTCGGCTGCATAAACGCATGTCGGGAAGAGTAACAGAGATGAAGTGATTGTCCATGGCCACGTAGAACGTCAGTAACATGTTGAGAAACAAACCTCAGATGTCTCAATATCAAGGTTTATTCTTCATCTCCTAGACAATTGTGCCTTAGAAACAATTGTTTCCTACCCTGAAAAGAAAAAGGTACTGTCTGCTCGACCTTGCAGAGATATGACTAGCTAGCTGATGACAGCGGTCGCAGTAGGACTTCTTCTGTGTTGTCAGTAGACTAAATAAAATCTTAAAGTCTTAAAATAGTTTATGCAAAACTATCATTCCAGCTAGAAAAAAAGCAAACAAAACAAGAACTACTAATAGAAATGCCTATATGTTGCAAGACAATACAAAAACTGCTTTGGATGTCAAGCTGAAATGGATGTGTAGGGTTTTTTTTTTTTTTTTTTTCCCACTGTGTGCTTTTAAAATTTGCCTCTTCCTAGCAGTTACTCTTCCAAACACAAAGGACAACTAAACTGACATCAAGTAAAGTTAGTATTCTACTGTCATGTCTCTGGACATCATCTGTGACAGCTGCGCTTGCGGTGATTCGGTCCCTCACACGTCACTGTTTTCATGTCAGCTCTCCATTTCACGTTGCAGAAATCCCTTCTGTCAGCTCCCATTCAGTTTGATAGGTCATGCTTACACCTGCAAGCTGGGGCAGTGCTTCTCTGACAGGATCTGTCACAGCACAGCAGTCAGCACGCTCCGCAAAACAGCAACTTCACTCGGCAGCAAGTTTGTTATGATGACTTTTAGGACGGGAGTTTTTCTTTTCTTTCCCTTGCTTTTCTTTTTTTCCCCCCTCCTCTGCTTCCTCTCTGCCAGTGACACACATTGGGAGCTACGGGAGAGAAGACAACTGTCATCAGTGGGGAGAAATCTGAGACTTTCCTGGCAAAGTCAGACCAAGATGATGGCTTGTTTTTCCTGCCTTGGTCCGTGCCAAGTCTATTACAGGATGTCACGACAGCTAAAGCATTCCTTGGGTGCGTGAAGCTCATGCATCACTTAGATGCACGTCCCCATATTTCTAAGCCATACAGTTCAAGGAATCATTAAAATTGGAGATGGCAAAGGCCTCTGAGGTCATCTGCTCTGTCCACTCCTGACAACTCAGGATTGTTCTCTCTAGGCACTGCATGGGTATGTCCTCCAGTCCCCTGTCTGCTCACATTTAATTGCATGTAGGATGCCACTAGGCTTTCAATTACTCCCACAGACCTCATCCTTAAAAAATTTCTGTTTTAATTAAACCTCCTTTTTTTTAAATTTTATCTCACAACAGGTCTTCGTAACTTCTTGGACCAGCAGAAGCTGCAGAAATCAGAGAAAATAGCGCTGGCCTGGGGTGCAGGAACCGTGTGTTATGTTCTGCTGTGTCACCTTTCACAACCCATTTTGCCTGTTCACCTGTGTTTTTGCAGAGTTATTTTATTTAAGCAAATAATTTACCTCTTCTTATCTTATGCCCTATGCAGAGTTATTAATCACTGCCCCTTTATGGAATTATATCTTTATTTTACCTTGACTGTTGGGCATTGTGAGTACAAGTTTATCATCTTAGTTTATGGAGTGTCTTTGTGTTTAACATGCCACCAGGTTTCTTCAGAAGACTGAATCCTTAGAAACAAAGAAGGTTTTGCAACTTTATTACCATCACATTAGAAAGAGTATCTCAGTATAAGTGAGTCACATGAGATCATAATGACAATATGAGTATGATATCACAGTTCCATTCTTGGGGAGGCCAGACTATGGAGGAATTCAACCTCATTCTTCACCTTATATCTTCAGAAATACGTAGGCTGTCTCTGCAAAGTACATCATTCAACTAAAACAGTGTTTTAGAGTCCTTTGAGCTAAAAGGACAAATCACACCGTCTGTGTCACAGAACATCCATGGTGAATAGATGCTACAAATATCCCACCCTTCATGAATTTGCCCAGAATTGCAATGTTTGCTGTCTGTGCTGTCAGGTGAGTTGAGGGGGTAAAACTTAAATGAAGGAATAGGGCATAAATTCCACAAATGACTCGGAATTTTTTTAAATTTTTTTTGTGCTTTTTTCCCCTGGAAGAACGCGGAATTTGACCTTGCATTCTCTGCCTGGACCAGTTCATGTGCTCCAAATTCAGGCAAAAGAGGAGATGTTGAAACTAAAAGGGAGATGGAAGAAGGCTGAAGATCCAGAGACACAGTTAATCATTGACATGTATGTTGTCTCATAAGAGGAGTTTAATGGCACTAGCACTTCTGCAGTAGAGTCTTGCACTTTAGGTACTAGTAGAGTTAAGAGTGGGAAATCTTTGATGGCTGGATAAAAAGGATGTCATGGCACAACAGGCTGTATGAGGCAGAGAATGGTAGTTTTGCTGAGGGTACTTTTCTGATAATTTCAGGTGAACTTTGGTTGCCAGTGCTGTGATAAGATCCTTGTTTAGCAAATCAAGGTCAAAAAAATCACTAAGAATATGGTTATACCACATGTGGTAACATATTCAGATGAATATGAGAAAACACCAGACCAGCCTGTTCCTTGAATCAGTAACAGTACAATCTTGTTATCACAGAGTTACACACACAGTAATATGGTAGGGGAGATGGACACTAGCAAATAGCTGTTGTGCTTCTAGGGTGAAGGCTAATAGTTCTGCATGACCATGACTGTGCTCTTATTCAAAGCAAGTATAGGTATGTCAAGTACTTTGACATATTCGAGTATAAAAAGATTCAAATGTTTCATGCCGTGGTGTTAATATTTTAAATATCTGTCCCAGGTAAAACAAGATTCACTCAGGGAATATTACTTTATTTAATTTATTCCCTTTTAATGAAAAATTTTGATTACTGATTCAGGTATTGAGAAAAAAACCCATAAACAATTAAACAAACACTTACAGAAGCACCTTTCCTCACTCTTCCCCAGGCTTACCTTCAGTTGAACACTTCTCCTCCGCCCTTCCTCATCTCAAATTCCCTTATTTCTGCCTTATTTCTAAACTCAGTCTGTCACGAATCCTTCAGGAAGGTGATGGGCAGAACATGAGGTTGGGGTCAGTGTTTAATATATCCTTGCACCTTACTTTTTGCCTGTTTTCTACCTAACCCCTGACATTTAAGTTCAACATGTCATTACCATGTCTTCTATATTTGTAAACTAGCACAAGTATTTATTTTGTTCCCTCCTCCTGTTCATTACAAGGCTGTAAACTCTTCGGGACAAAGATTCTCTCCTGCAGACTCTCCACTGCAGAGGTAAGTGGGAGAAGTGGCACTGAGATCTAAACACCCCTGTACCTTACCTGTGCGCAAGCAGGCACAACGGGGCATCGTGCCCTCCTACATCCACTCCAAAGACTTTTGGATCAAATCTCTGTTTTGTGTATACATGTGTGCTTGTATTTCTGCGGTGAACATTTTTTTCCAGTGGCTTCTGGAAAAATGTGTCTGTTTTTGGGGAAACTGCGGGAAAGCACTGGAGGACATTTCCTGCACAGCATCTTCAATGCAAAGACTACCGATGCCAACCTGAATGAAAATATCTCCTGAATTTTATTTTAGTGTCCTTACTTAAAACCAGTAGAGAAGTCTGGGAAGACTGTCTGTGGAAGATAAGGTAAGGTTAAAAGCCCAGGTTTAACCTAGGTTATCTCAACCTAGTGAAGGCGTACCTTTTCTGTATGTTTGAACTGTGTTTGGCATAATGTGAAGCCTCATTTGATAGAGGAATCCGGCATTAGAGTACTATAAAAAATAAACATACAGACACATACCAGCTGAACACCTCAAGAAGTAATGCACAATGGAGGGGAAACAGCATTTGCCCATCTCCAGGAATGTAAGCTTCCAGAAAAGAAATAATTCTCTGGGCTTTTACCAAGCGAATTTTCCATTTCAGTGTATAATTTCTTTATTTAGCATTACACCGATTATCCATACATAGACTAATGATCAAATAGCTCTAAAGTCCAAGATATTTGGCTAAGGCAGCCTGCAGGATTTTTCTTTTCTTTTTCAGTCTATTTTTTTCTCTTTTATTCCAAATTTTTAGGGTGATTATAGGGTGTGTAAGATCTTTAAAGGATTGGCAGCACGCACAAAACTCAAATCCTTTATCCAGAGGCTAGAGGAAATGTGAGTTGCCAACATGCAATTCCTTCATTGTCCCACCAATGTCCTGAATTAGCAGAGGAACCACGGTCTCTCTCCACTGAGAAGAAAATAGGCTTCTCCGCTTCCCAAGGCCCTGATACAACAAAATCCTTAAGCAGATGTTGTCTCCCACTCTTAGGATGAGAACAATGAAGTGCCCATTGAACTCAAAATGTTTGCTTAATATTCATGAAAGTCAAGGTTAGAGAAACAACGAGCTACAATAAGAACAGATTTTGGTGTTTTGAGTAATAGCGGCAGTTTTTTGTTAAACAGGGGCTAAATAAGAAAGCAGGCTACCACTTAGCCATGCAAGAAGTTTCTCAGTTTCTTTTCAACTAGTATCCTCTTTTGTGATGTGATCCTATTTTGGACAGAGAAGAAGAAACATCTAGAAATTTGGGATTTCTGATTCTTTTCCCCTTAAGCCTGTGTTGGCTTTCATGACTCTCACATGAGTAAAGGGAGTCAGGATAGCAGATGCTGAATTCACTAGCTGAGATTATATAAACACATACTGCTTTATATAAAA
Organism: Struthio camelus; assembly: GCF_040807025.1. Classification (NCBI taxonomy): domain Eukaryota; kingdom Metazoa; phylum Chordata; class Aves; order Struthioniformes; family Struthionidae; genus Struthio; species Struthio camelus. The sequence continues at coordinate 12,036,729 of NC_090944.1, read as the reverse complement.
GCAGCTCCAGAGCAAGCTTGCTGGAACCACCTTTCCAGTGGATCGCACCATCTATTCTCAGAGGATGACTTAATCTCCAGGCCTGCTCAGTCCTTTCCAAGCTGGCCAACAAGACAGCCAATTAGTAATAGGTTTTATTTTTAACATGGTCACCATCCCTATAAGGTTATGGGTCATTTTTTTGTTTTCATTTTTTATGGGGAAGTTTAGACCACAAACCACGATACTCCAGGGGGGAAAAAAAAAAAAAAAGGGGACCGTTATAAAAATAAAGAGCAAGTCCCAAATTCACTGAATAAAGACCACAGATAAACCTTTGATGTAGCAGCAGAATTATTGCTTTTTACTTACTACATTTTTGAGGTCTTTTTTTCTCTCATTAATTCAGCCAAAAACTACTCTAAAAACTGAAATCGGGGAGCTCCTTGATTTAAATCTTTACTTTTTATGGATTTAACCTCATTCCTACTGCTCAGAAGATATTGTAACCACAGCCAGTTTAGCAGGCCAGCCACCCGGGCAGAATCTTTTTTGCCCTCTTGAAAAAATCCTTTATATCATATGCTAAAAAAGCAACATCTGGATGGGTCTGTAAGCAGCTCTACTTTGGCTCTCACAAAAGTATAAACTTCAGCAACTTTAACTGAAGGGTTTGACAACACAAAGTCACCAATAGTGGGGGCAGAAAGTAAAGCAATGTCTTTAAGATTTGTGGGAAAATATCGGTGTGGTTGCCCTAGCCTGGAAATGAGCCAGGCTCTCTCCTAGGAAATAATCTACGTTTGAGAGGTGAGTGTGGTGCAGTTCTGCCCCTTTCCCTGGCAGCAGTCCACGCAGGTGTCAGAGGAAATCCTACCTGTACGGAGAGTACAAGGCATACCTGTTATTCAGTTAGAGGAACTGGGCAAAGGTTTCCAAAGGCATTTTTGTCTGCTTATTTTAAAAGGGCAACTTCCCTTTCTCCTATCTTTTCTTTCTCTTTTCTATTGTTTTGATCAAATAGGAACATGACTCATTTTGTCTCTGGGGGTTTCCATGCTGTTTTTTCTCGGTGTATGCTTGATTTCCAGGGTTAAGAACAGAGAGTCAGACTGTTGACATTTTTGGTTTATCCTTTTTATTTTCCTATCACCTTCTATGTTTTCTCTCTTTTCTGTTCCAGTGATAATCGAAAGGAAAAAATGCAAAAAAGAGGGAGGGAAAAAGGAGAAAAGAGAGAATTGTAAGTCAATAGCTAATGAAAGACACTGGACATAAGGAAACCTAAAGATCCTACAGTAATCAGTGATCAGCGTCAAGGAAAAACTTTGTGTTTAGATGTTAATACTTTGTTCTGATATGTATAATCCTATCGCTTTGCTCCCCTACAGAATGTCTCAAAGAACATAAAAAAGGTTAGTATTAATGCTCCGTTTTTACAGGTGACTGAACCGAGAAACAGCAAGCCAAAATAACCAAACTTGCCCAAGACTTTTCACAAGCAGCCAACAGTCCTGAGTGCTGTCCTTATGCTCTACCCCTGTAAAACAGTCTAAGCAGACAGATAAACTGAACTTCAGGCCTCTGATTATTAACGTTTTCAAGCCACAATTGCTTATCAATGTTTTCAGGCCACAAACATTTTCTGAAGTTCGTCTGAACTTACAGTTATTTAGATGCAAGATACCCAATGAACAAACATTTTAATAGAGCAGTTTCTACTGAAGTCCATTTTGGAGGAGAAAGAGTTTTCCAAAGAAACGGAAAAAATATATATATTTTTAGTTGCAAATCAAATACACTCAGGGCATCACTGTACTTCCGACGACTCCTGCACCACATAGCTTTTCTGTGTTTAAGCTGACTAAGGCCGACTCATGTACCATTGGTAAGCAACCTGAAAACAGCCCTTACTCCAACGCCTTCCAAAGCAGTTCACCATGGATGTCTACTCGAAAGCAGACAAATGAATCATTACTTCCTCATGTTTAAGCTCATGCCCTAAACTGTCTAAGGAGTTGATCTCTCTCCCTTGCTCCAGCTCATGCGCACAATATTTTCCTTTGCAACCTTTGGAAAACTGCTTTCCTCAAGCAGCCGGTGCTCTTCCCAGGCCTCTGCTGCAACGCTGGCAATTTCCCTGGCAGCCCCAAGAGCCTCTCCTGACCTCCGTGGCTCCGTTGGTGCAACAGTGTCAACTGGTGTGTTGATGGGAAAGGAGGCAGGTGGTGCCAGCACTGACACAGGGGACGGCCTTCCTGTAGGGCTCCTGCTGCTCCGCTTAAAAACCCGTTGTTGCCTGAAACCCATGCCCTGGAGCCAAGGTCTGATTCCGCTTGCGAGCAGGAACCGTGCCATTCTAACAGATGGGCTCCAGCGCACACAGCCAAGAAGGCATGTATATTCATAAAAAAAATGGGTACTGAGGGCATGAACGCTAGCCAAAAACATCAACATCTCTCCGTGTCTTCTCTTGAGCGTACAAATCTACGGTTAAGGGGATGTGTGGGCGCTGAGCTGAATTCATTAAAAAAAATTAAAACAAAATGCCTGGCCATGTAGAAGGATATTTTGGAGCATCAGGAAATGGGCAAAGTGCCTTGAGAGAGGGGAGAAGGGACAGAGAAAAGCAATATTCTCCTAAAATCGCTAAGCTATAAAAGTGCATGGTGTTAATCCCCTCACCCTGCAGCTTTTCTGGGTGTTGAGTAAGTTCCTGCAATAGGTTAGGGCTGGGAAGGGGAGCAGCTATAAAGCCCATTTCTTCCTGCTGCTGGGGACAGATTGCCACTGTCATTGATAGCTGAGCTGGTGGACGAAGCAGGTTTAATCATTCTGGTGCCATTTCCACCATAGCTGTACTTCTTACTGCTGTTTCCCTTCACAAAATTGAAGAAGAAAAAAAGCATTGCAAGTGAAAACAATTAATAACCATTTGGGTTTTTTTTTTTTTTGGTGTGGTTCGTTGATTTTTACATAATTTGAAATGCCTGAGAAAGAAATGAGGAATTTCAGTTTAGGGGGGAAAATAGGATGTCTGTCCCCAGTTCAAGCCATTTCTCTTTCAACAGGCTGAGGGAAAAAAAAAAAAAAAAAGAAAGCCTAGGATTTCAGATTGATCTAATACTCAGGCGCCCCTGAGGTACGTCACATAGGGTAGCATAGTTGTGTCCTTCAGGCCCTACAAACACAAGCCCCAGCAGCCATTGGGCAGAGAACTGTGAAAGCGCTCAAGTAAAAAGATCAAAGAGAAGAGAGGGGGTTGAACCCAAGACACTGAGAAATGTGAGTGTGAGTAAGGAGCCATCTCATGGGCAAGTCCCTGCTGGGAACCTCTTCCGGCTGTTAAGTAGGTAGAAGATGCCAGCCAGGACCAGATGTAGGTATGAGGAAAACAGCAAAGTGCTGGGGCTACTGTTTTGAAAAACAATCAGGGGAATAGCTTCCCTTAAGGAAAGCCTCAGGAACCATGCTGAGAAAGATGAAGGGGTGCAGCTTAGGTGAAATACCATGAATTTCTTTCGCACATCCTCTCCTTGCTGTCAGCAGAAGCAGTAAATGATCTGATTCCCTGGGGCTGTTCTCAGTCCTCAGCCCCAGATCTGCTCCTTCCCCAGACCCCCTCCTTCCCTTGGCAGGAGCAGTTCAAGAACAGGAAGCAGCCTCAAGCTGGGTCTGAGCCAGCCCTTTATTCCCATGACGGGGGAAAACTTCTCATAGAGGTGGTACACCCCTTAAAACCAGCAGAGCACCTCTTCCCTCTGCCCATTTTAGAGCTTAGAGCTGCACCCAGATTTTTACCTCCTTGCAGACTCCACTGTTCTGGAACAACTGGATGTTGTGAGGTTGGCCCCTGCTTCTGAAGCTGTTCCAGTTCACACAAAATAGTTAAGGAAGTAAGGCCTGGAGCCCAGATCTCTCATAGGACTGTGCTAACATGCAAGCTGTGCACTTACATTGCTTGGTCTAATTCATATTTCATTATTTAATGCCAAACTGAACAGCCTCACCCTAAAAAAAAAAAGAAGGAAGTTTTCATAACAACACACCTTGACCAACAGTCCAGTTCATAAAGAGGTGGAATCTAAACCATCCTCCATCGCTAGATTATTTTCAGAGGAAATTAGCAGTCAGTAGGGAATTTAGAGGAACATGAGATAGGGTACTGAGCTGCAACTAACTAAAGACAGAGATATTTACTCAGTAAGATTTTCAAGTTCCTGTGAGCTTAATTTCCATTGAAATCAAGTGCTGTTACAGCCTCTGCTCTTTTGAAAATCCTACTAGGCACTAATATGCACCTTCAAAAAGATCAATACTTCTAAAAATCTGATTCTAAACAACGTGCTTAAGGCCATATATGAAATCTGTGTGACAGTGCAAAGGGTTATTATGAGTTTAGGCTAATGTTCTAAATGCTTAATAACCTTATTGCAAAATATATAGCATACCTATAGCATTTAGTATGACATATCTTTTCCATAGCACTTTGAAACCATTACAAAAATCAGGAAAAACTGATCAAAAATTTATTTAGGCACTAGAACTTCAAAAGGCCCTAAGTATTCAGTGCTAAAGGATATCAACCAAAAAAGTCTGGTCCACTGTGAAACCTCTAAATTTTTTGTAGTCCTTGTCTCTCCCCAACAAGTTATATGCTATGCTAAAGTTTCCCAACTATCTTGGCACTTGTCCTGCCATTTGGTAAATCAGAGTTCCCAAACTTGGTGTCAGAGAATGAGAACCTGTGCAGTGACATCTGGTCAGCCTGGAGATGCTTTGATACAAGGGAGACTGTGGATTAGACCTGTGAAAGAAAAGAAGCAAAAAGGGACTGTTGCTGCTGGCTCCTCTCTCAGTGCTCTGTGGAGTTTCTGGAGCATTAACGCTCTTTCTCTCCGACAAAAAAATTGTTAACTTCTGCAAGCATTTGATCTTTAACCTGTGCACAGCCACATCAGTGCAAACCTTTGGTCTTGTCCTCAGTGTGCCCAGTCACCCACTGTTCTCCCTGGTGCCAAAAGTCAATGTTCTCTCTCTGCTGCGCAACACCTATTGTTGTTGTTGTTGTTGTTGTTACTGTTATTTCCAATCCTTCACCCATTTTTTTCACTCTCCCCTCCCTCCTCCTAAATAATAATAAGGAAAAAATCAAAATTTGGATTCTGCCCTTTCTAATTACAAATCACCACCTGTGGTAAAATTATTGAAAAACAGATGAGCATTTCATTCCAGCAATAGCCTTAAAACAAGCAGCAGTTCCAACTGCCAGTGTGATGTATAGACACAGCACAGGGCAGATGAGGGATTAATTAGGTCTGTCCCTGCACATTGCCAGGGGAGCACTTCTGTAGAGGTGATTGAAAACTAGAAAGAGTGGCATTAGTCTTCATTGTTGGTTAAAGGCAACAAAAATAAAGATGCAATTGAGTTGACAAAGCTTCCAGGTATGTGGCTGAGTCATTTGGAGGTGTCAAAATGATCAAACCATAATTAATTAGCTAAAGTGCTATATTTAATTCCTCAACTTTAATGAAGATTTCTGCAGCCGAAAACAAACGGCGACACCATTTGTTTCTAAAGGGAAGGGGTGGAGTGTACTGAGGGGATGATGCCAAAGTGTAATGGCGCCTTTATATTCAAGCCCATGTTCTTAATCTTATTGTCGTTTTCTGTTATAGCCGCAGAAACCCAGTGCTGTTCTATGCATTTGTATTAGGGCTACAGTTATGAGCCCACAAGTGACTAGTAAAGCAAATGCTTATTATTTTCAAGGAATGAAACAGAATACAGCTGAGGAACCTTTTATATTTCCTCAGATAGGTCTCCAGGGTTGACACTATAAAGATACAGAAGACATCTCAGTGGCAGGTAATCTAAATCTGTATCTGTGGAATTTAACACGATTTACTCCAAAGGAAAGAATATTGAGATTTATGAGTAATGAATAGGAAGAAGACTAAAATGCAAATTTTGTTCCCAGTTCTGCCACAGGCTGTGTGACTGTGGACAATCGTACCTTTGAGAATTCGTTCAGACTGAGGGAAGGTCTGCCTGAGAACGGAGGCGGCCGTTCCTGAGTACCTACGTTTGCAGATACTCCTCTCATCTTGGACCGAGAGAAGCTTGCTTCTCTTTTGCTTCATCTCCTTCCATCACAGACTATGATGCATACCATCCCTACTCTGTACTTTGACCCGCAGAGATTCACCCAAAACGTTCCATGACATAAGTACCCCACACCCACCTCGAAGCGGACATCTACATACACCAGCCGCTCTGGAATAGACGTTGTCCCATCCCACACATATTCACACGCACCCACTGACGCACCTGTGCACTTCTCAAAGATAAACTGGAACACGACAGTCTATAATATTGTATCCTTCACATGCAATTTTATGTAGGAATGACTGTTCTCAGTCGGCTTTTCTGATTGCCCCTTTTGTAAAACAATAGTACCTCCTTCATAATCTTGTGTATTTAGATGGTCAGTCTTTTGAAATGGTAGCTGCCTAGTTAACACGCTTATACGCAGCACCTAGCATGAATGGTTCCCAGCAGCCTCTGAAACAAAATTCATAAATCAGAAATAAGGGCTGAAGAAGCCTTGCACTTGATGCATATATGGTAGTAGTACCAATGTGCAAATCATTAAAAAGCCCCATATAATGATACATATTATGCACGTGGGCAAGATATGTGTGCATCGGTGTGTAAAATCTCTATTTTCTGCAAACTGATGGTCACGTTCGGTAATGTTCTACACTCCGTTTACACTGGTGTGGATAGTGTCAGAAATGGTGCGGCCCTTGGGAGGCAGGATCAAGATACTAAAGTCAGGGTGCTAGGCAGTAGTTGGTACTTTAAAATAACCCCTCACCAATGGTCTGTGGCTGGCATCAACCATACTGCATAATCTGCACAAAATCCCCAATGTCCAACAGCCCGTTTCTGCTGCCGGCATCCTCAAGCCTGTGCAAACCAGAAGGGTGAGATGCTGCTTTCTCCCGCAAAGGAATTTACTGGATTAGCTGACAGTCAAGGTCTTACCGGCAAGGCCAGTTAACTTATTGTTTCAGCCACGATGTAAAATGCAAGCAATGTTTTGTTCTTGCTCTACAGCTGTTACCTCTACTTTAAGCTGTTAAAACTCCCTCGTTACTCCATGCAGCCAGGCCAGGCCTATTTCCTGTGCAGTTGTCATCTCCTTAATATATTACAACATTACAAACTTTATTAGTATATTTTCAGTCCCTTTTTATTTTTTATTAGCGAATGGGCTGCTTTCGTGCACCGTATTTTCTTAGTCTTTCAGAACTCAGACTATAAAACGGCCAAGCGTGATCCCATCTGGAAGCCATTAAAGATCAATAGAGACACAATATGAAGAAGAAGGAATGAAAAGAAAGAAAGAAAGAAAGAAAAACCCACTATCAAAACAATTGTGAACAAAAACCTGTCAGCTTCTGTTTTCAAATCCTGCTATGCTGAAGCACATCACACTTCCAACGTGACAAGAAGGACCATGGTCTTGTTAATAACAGGAACAACTGATCTGATTTAAAATAACCATAAATGTGATTAAAGCCTACAGTTTCCTTCATTTTGGGGGAAAATGGAAACCCTTCCACCACATGTGGTATTCTTCTGAAGTGCTGTTTTTTGCGAGGGGAAGCAACTGGGAACACGACTGCTTCTATGCCAGAAATACAAGTTAGCATGACATACCCTGCGCTAGCTCTCATGACCATGTCAAAACTTCCGCTGATTTCAGCATGATGATTTTGTACCCATATCGAGGAACCTGTGTTATGAAATGCATGTTAGGGAAGCCAGACTGTTAAAGCCTTTTAGGACCGCAAAGAATCTCAACTCCGTATCTGTAGTGCTTAACTTACCCAGAGTTTAGCAATCATCCTGTATCAGAAATGCTTGTTCTAGGGATTTTTCTCTTATTTAAGACTGCAGGGGGACTAAAAATAATTCATTTCAGCCTCAAGAAGAGAAGGCTCGGGGGGGTCTTATCAATGTATGTAAACACATGATGAGGGGGAATAAGAAGATGGACCCAGACTTCCCAGTGGCATGCAGTGAACAGATAAGAGGCAGTGGGCACAAACTGAAATACAGGAAACTCCATTTATATGTAAGAAAAACCCTTTTTATTGTGAGGGTAATTGGATAGCTGAACAGGTGGAACAGGTTGCCCAGAGAGGCTGTGGAGTCTCCAGACTTGGAGATATCTGAAAACTGACTGGACTTGGTCCTGGGTAACTAGCTGTAGTTGACCCTGCTTTGAGTTGGGTGGATGGGGCAGATATCTCCAAAGGTCCCTTCCAACCTTAGTGATCCTGTGATTTTGTTCTTCAGTCTCAAAAGAGTCCCACCTCTTAACTCAGTACTTTAGCCATTTTGCTGAAGGGCAGTCTGGGGCAGCTTTTTCTCTGCCTTCACCATCGGAGTAGCCCAGCTTCATAGGAGACATCATTTTGGCCAGGCAGAGTGTGCAAATAAATCTATAGCTTAGTGTTTGGGGGATGTACCTGAAAGACAGCTCCAGTGCCAGCATGCAGGAACACTTAAGTATTTTTCACAAAGCAAAGTAGATTAGAAGAGAAAGACCGAGTTCAAGCAGCTCCGTAGCGTATTCACTATGGCAGCTTTCTAAAGCTGAGAGACTTTGTTTACATCTCTGTTCTGAGTTTGTGAGAGAAGAGATCGGGACCTAGGACCACAGCATCTCACAGGAGCATCCTAAATGCATGTTGTAAGAAACAGAGCAACACTCAGATCATGTCCTTCATCTTTTTTATGGAAAATCTTTAGTTTTATTGAAAAATGCTCAAAAAGATATACAAACTGTTTGTTCCACTAGATATTCAAATAAAAAAAGAGGGAGAGAATTTACTTTCAGATTGACTTGATGTAAATGATTTTTTTCCTCTGAGTTTGATGACCAAACTGAGAAATCTTAGATTCAAAAGAGCCTTACTCCAGAGTTCTAACCTTATGCCTTGTCTTCTGTGCTGTACCATGAAAGAATTTTTTGCTACTCCTACTGCTATTATATTGTTCCACTTTTGATTGACAGCTCTGGGGACAGCTTTCAGTAGTGCTAGATCAACTTTGGGGAAGAAGATAAAACTAATAGAGTACACCTCGTCTTTTCCTCAAGCTTTGGATAAACCTTGTGAGTCTTAAAGAAATTTTGATTCTCAGTAACTAAGAATCTCTTCTTGTGCCCACCAAACACTATGTAAAAAAATAATGACAACAATTATAGTAATAATAACAATAGAAAGAAAAAAAAGTGATATACCTACAATTTGATATTAGTGTGAAAAAGTTTTTCTGCTAGGCTATTGCCAGGAAAAAATGGAAAGAGAACACTAAACAATCACCCTGGAGGGCTCTTGAAGATTTTGAGTGGAGCCAAAGAAAACCTTCCACATTGGACACGGAAGCTAACTTAGAATTAACATATACTGAAGTGAGCAGGAGAGATTCACACCACAGTGTGCATAGAAGAGCATAATAGCTGCCCAGGAAGACCAGGAGCACGATGAGGCAGAACTGTATTTAGGATTTAAAAAGAAAAGCAGGAGATTTGCATGTTAGTGCTTAGGCAGAAAAAGCAGATAGCCATAATATTTTGCAGCAGTTTGCTCAACAGCTGAAGTCACCAAACTGCCCAAGTAAAAGGAAGCGTTTGAGAGCATTTATGATTTGCCAGCACCAGGAGAAGCAATGCTCAGTTTAAAAATACTGCCCCTCAATGGGAGAAAATGTATTTCTATTAAGGGACCAGAATTGTGCTACGCCTGTTGGAATTTTTGCTTGTGCACAGGAATTTAGCTCCAGGTTCATGTCTGTCACTAAAATTGACAACTGCCTATGGCTCTGTACAATTGAAACGTAGATCTTAAATTTCACATCATTATCCAAATAAAATATATCTGCCAAGGGGGACTGGTATTACACAGTTAGAGAACTGTGATACCAGTTGTCTGATTAACATATTGAGAGGAATATAAGAATTTCTCACCTATTTTCCAGAGGGAGACCAACTGGGGAGCTTGTGGTAAAGAGACTAATTGAACATTCTCCCTCTGCTAACTACGTAGATGCCCAGAAATATGTCTGCTCTATGCAAGCAGGCTTTCTCTCTATATATTATATTTACTTTTTAGGACAGCAGGGAGGAAAATCACTAATTTTTTTTTTTGTATCTCCTTTCCTAAAAAAAAAGCGTTAGCCAAATTTTCATGTTGCAGAGCGCGTGAATTTCCATAGAAGGCTTACTTACGACAGCATAGGGTAACACATGCAGAGACCATGTCTTAAGCAGAGAAGCTGACTGTGGAAGCAAGAAACGCTTTCTCTGTAGACATCAACGGAGCAGAGATCAAATGAGAACTTGGCCAAATTTCTTTTAAACCATGAAACATTAATAGGTGAGGTAGATGTGAATTTATGCATCATGAGTGGAGCCCAGTTCAGAACTGGATCCACGTTTTACGTGCGACTGCAGTCAGGATTTTGGATCAGTTTATCAAAGTACTTGTCTTGTGAGGCTGTTTGAAACCAAATCTGTGCCTGAAGTTCTTTCAGGGTTTGTGCCTGCAACGTTCATGACGTAGAAGAGAGATCCCCTTTCATTTCACTTGTTTTGTCAGGTCTTGAGAAATACAAAACTAGGGCTGACAACTGTGTTGGAATAAGTCAGATGAGCCACAGTAGGGGTTTCTCTGCACGTTCTTAGCCCATGACATATGTGAGCTAATGTGAATCATGTTACCTTCCAGTGAAATAAGTTTAAGCTGTCACGAATTACCTGTGCAGTTGCCACAGAGGAAGAACATGCCCACAGATAAGTTATCACTGATAAGTTAATGTGCCATCCCCTATATATCACCCTGCAGCCAGCTGGAGCTGTTCCAAGTTTATTCTATCTATGACAGGGTTTGATTTTGGCCCATATACAGGTATATGTCAGTGTATCTCATCTAATTTAGCCATTTAAAAATCAGAGGGTGAAACACAAAGACTGCGGCCAGGAGATCAAGAGACTTTATTATTTCTCTGTACCTGGCTCTCATGTGGCTGCATCTGAATAATCATCTGTCCAATTTGGGACTTTCCTGGAGAAGAGAGAGATTGACAAACTGGAGAGAATCCAGCAGAGGCTGCTAACATAGTTACTGGGCTGGAGTGTATGACGCATGAGGAGACGTTGAGGGAACTGGGTTTGTTTAGCTTGGAGAAGAGAAAGCTGGAGGGGGATGCAATTGTTTTCAGCTATCTAAGAAACTAGAGTCAGATTTTTATTAGAGATGCATGGGAAAAGAATAAGAAGGAAAAGCAAGAAATTGCAGCAAAGGAAATTCTAGCTGGACATCAGGAAAAAAGGTCTTCCTAATGATAGGGGATAAGTACATGGTAGGGACCAGAGACACTGAGGAATCTCCATCTTTGGAGGTATTCAAAACTCAGGCGGCTCGAACAACTTGGTCTGACTTTCAGTTTAGCCCCACTTTTGGACTAGAGACTTTCAAAGGTCCCTTCTGACCTAAATTCTTCCACGATTCTATGATTCAGTATGAGGAAAGAAATCATTCCTCCCAGTTTCGTATGGTACGCAAACTTGTTGAGGGTGCGCTCTGTACCATCATCCATGTCATGAAGACGTTGAACAGTGTTGGACCCAGTATTGACTGCTAGGGGATACTGCTAGCGGCTGGACTTCGATTGGACTTTGTGTCACTGATCACAGTCCTTTGACTGTGGTTGGCAGATCAGCCAATTTTCAGTCCACCTTACTGTCCATTTACGGCTAGCCTGTAATACATCAGTTTGTCTACGAGGAGGCTATAAGAGACATTGAAAGCCTTACTAAAGATGAGATAATCACCATCCACTGTTGTCATTCATCTCATCCGCTAAGCCAGATAGCTCATCATAGAAAGCCCTCAGGCTGTTCAGGCATAATTTCTCCTTCTTAAATTCATGCTGATTACTCCCAGTCACCTTCTTGACCTTCATATGTTTGGAAATGGTTTCCAGAATTATTTGCTCCATCACCTTCCCAGGGATCTGCGTGAGTCTTACTGGTCTATAGTTCCCTGGATCCTTCTTCTTACCTTTCTGGAAGATAAGAGTGACATTTACTTTCTTCCAGTGGTCAGGAACCTACCGCAATGGCCATGGCCTTTTCATGAGTGGCCTCTCAATGACATCAGCTGCTTTCTCAGCACTCATGGATGCATCCCATCAAGGCTCATGGACTTGTTTCTGTCCAGTTTGTTTAAATGTTCCCTAACCTCACCCTCTTCCACTGAGGGTAAGTTCTCCTTGCTCCCAGCTTTCCCTATGATCTCAGGTGCCAAGGATTCCTGAAGGCAAATTTTACTAATAAAGATTGACATGAGGAAATCGTTGAGTACATCGGCTTTTACCAAATATTTGGTCACCATGTCTCCTGCACCATTCAGCAGTGAGTCTACATTTTCTCTAGTCTTGCCATTGCAGCTTATACAACTGTATAAGTCTTTCTTATTGACTTTCATATCCCTTTCCAGAATCAACTCCAAGTGATCTTTGGCTTTCCTAACCCCATCCCTGAACACTCTAACAGTGTCTCTACTTTTCTCCTTGGTCACCTGTCCCTGCTCTCACCTCTTGAATGCTTCCTTTTTATGTTTGAGTTTTGTCAGGAGCTCCTTGTTCATCTGTGCAGACCTCCTGCCGTACTTGCTTGGCCTCCTGCGTGTAGGGATGGACTGCCCTTGAGCTCGGAGGAAGCGATCCTTGAAAATCAACAAGCTCTCCTGGACCCCTCTTCTCTTCAGAGCCATATCTCATGGGATTCTTCCGAGAGGTCCCTGAGCAGGCCAAAAACTGCTCTCCTGAAGTCCAGGGTTGTGATCCTGTATTTTTACCTTGTTCTCTCTTTCAGGATCCTGAACTCCACCATCTCATGATCACTGCAGCCAGGGCTGCCCCTGACTTTTCACATCTCCAACCAGTTCTTCCATGATTTGAAGTACTAGGTCCAGCAGAGTCTCCTAGCACGGCTCCTTGATCACCTGTCAGGAGGTTATCACTGATGCATTTCCAGAAACCTCCTAGACTGTTAGTGTTCTGCTGTGTTGCCCTTTTGCAGATATCGGGGAGGTTAAATTCTCCCATTCATCCCACCCTCAGATAGAAGTCAATGCAAAACAAGGGATCAAATGCTTTTTGAGAATTTTGCCTCTTTGGAGACAATCAAGGGAGACTAAATGACTGATTTATGCAGATCGGTTAACACTTAGGTAACTAAAACTGAAGGAAATAATATCACCTTGCAAGTGTACATATACTACTTTCCAAATCCCTACACTCATAAGTTATTAGCAAACCCTCATTTCAGCTTGTTTGGATGAAGATGGACTGAACAAATGTGGAGTGAGGAGTGACAGACAGTACATGTCAAGCATACCTTGGCTTATTTTAACATTACTGCTGGAAACAGAAAGGCTGCAAAATATTTGGGAGTCCTAGCAGAGAAAAGCAGCTTGATGCAAATTTCTAATACGATGCTGTGTCAAGTCAGGTGAATAGCTTTTGGAAAGGAGTCATAGAAATATGGTGTAGAAGTGAGGAGCTCTTCTTGCCTTTGCATACTGCATAAGTAAGAATAAGATTAATCTGCTGGGGCCAACTTACATTGTCCGTCTTTTTAAAGGATATTACAAGTTAAAAGTTCAGAAAAAAGTCTTAGACTGTGAGAATTAGGAGGCTTAGTTTCCCTAATTGTCTGAAAAGATTGCAAAGACTTTCTTTGAGTATCTGGGTTTTATGACTAAAAGAAAATATCAGGTATTAAGCAAAAGCTTCTTTTAACAAAGAAAAATATATAACGACCCTGTAACATGAAGCACAAATCAGACAAACGAAAACTGGAAAGAAGGAAGCAATGTTTAGCAGAGATGAGCCACTAGAACAAACACCAAAGAAGTGTGGTGAGTGCCTCAATTTTTGATATTTGCATGTTAAGAATGAACGGTTTGCCAGGAGATGGCCAGAAATGGATAATTAGGCTCAAAACAGATGTTAATAGGTAAAATTTTATCACCTCTTTTACACAGGAAATTAGATTCAATGATCAAATGATTTCTTCTGGCTATAAAAATGTGTGAATACTTCGAGGGTCAGAGCCTTGCTTATATGAGGGGCTTTCTTGATTTTTGCAGTGGAAAGACATTAGAAAACAAGCAGCCGGAGGAAAATCTGCCATGAGGGAATCTCCAATAAGGAGCTTCCCATGTTGTGTGGAGTGGTTGTCATGTCATCTTCCCAGCCTATAGCACCAGGAACACAGGGAAGAGAAGCAGCAGAAGGCTGTGGTTTACGTCTCAGCTCTGGCCACTGACTTCCTGGGGCGAACTGCTTACTCTTCCTGTGCTCTAGTGCTTTCACCTATAAAAGAGAAGGAATTCAGTTTGCTTTGTCTACTGTAAATTCTCTGAGAAACTGTAATTTCTCCAGGAAAGGAAATGTCTCCTAGTAAGTATCTAGCAGCACCTACCATTATGTTTCCTGAGACCTTATAATGCTGCTATACCATGGAAAATGAATACCATTCCCAGCTTCTAGTGGTGCCACAAGTCCTGGACAGGCTCTTAGGTTGTTCTGACTTGATTAGAGCAACCCAGAAGCCTGTATGATTCTCACATAGAAAGACTATGTTTGAAGCATAGCATCCACATGCACAGGAAAATATGCATATTTTGCAGATTTGCTGAAAAAATTGAGTTTAAAAGTGTGGCATGTTCTGCACAATAATGCTAGAAAATACTGCTTTGAGCTTTCTATTGGTCATTTGTCTCCCAGTTATTTTTTAAGTCCTTGTTAGAAAAAGAAAAGGAGAAATGCAAGAAGGAAAAAAGAGCGAAGGGAAAATGTTCTGTAATGCTGAATCCCTTTTCATGATAATTTACTCTCAGAAAGAGTCATTTCCAGTCGCAGGCATAGAAAATACTGAGTCACTATCAGATCTTGGTTCACTGCCATTTATCTTGCGCACCAGAAGGAGACGGCTTTGGTTGGACATGCACAGTGTTGAGACGCTTAGCAAATTATTCTGATCTTTTTTATCTCTTCAACAGCTTTTTGGTCTTTCAACAGCTCATTCAGCAAAGAAGAATCAGGATTTTTTTTCCCCTATCTGTTGTAAAAGTGAAATGATTTCCAACCTGCAAATTATTTCAGACTTAGGGTAGTGTCACAAAAAATGTGATGTGCTGTTAAAATGTTCTAATATTTGACTTTTTCCTCCCTTTTTTGAATTATGTTACAGTAGAAATGTTTTAAACTGTAGAATATATTCATTGAACATGGAATTGCAAATAGCAATTAAATTATATACTTTATAGAACAGAGATTCATAGTGTGTAGCATATATCAAAATATGTATCAAAAATGTGAAGCACTACACAAATACACATATTTTACAAAGGGGAGAACTGAGATCCTGAAAAATGTGAATTCTATGCCACAGCACAAGCCAACACCATGCCAGGCCCAGAAAGTAAAGGTCAGATTAATCTAATCTATTTTTAGGTATCTCCAATGTAGATCTGCATCATCTACATATGATGAAACACCACAGATTGCCTCTGTAGTCAAAGCAGTAAAAGAGAGTGCAATAATACCTCATTCAGTATCTAAAATAGATCTGTTCCTAATGATGCAATGATGTAAATGTCCCTCTTTTTTTGTTATTCCACTGCCCTGTAATCTTTTATGATAGTAGCTTCTAGAGAATGTGCAGAAAGGCTGCAATATAAAAGGACGCAAACACTTAAAGCTGTACTTCCTGATGAATAAAAGAGCCTCGTTAATATTTTAATTTATGACTAAAGTGGAAACTCAGGAGCACCAGGACTAACATTTACGTTTACCAGTATGAAAAAAATAAGTCACCATATTCAGATATTATGGCCCATTCCTCCTCCACATCAAGCTCTGGTAGCTCTCTGACATTTCGGTCTGACATTTCAGCGTCCCATAGGGCAGTCTTCAGACACCGAGCATTTCCAGGAAACGGGGTAACACCTCATTGCCCACCATGGGGTCACATTAGTGCTTGCTTACAAATAATATGGCATTATGGCATGGGTGGGTAAGAATCTCATATTTTAAAATCCTATCATTTTTAGCCCCAATTATTACTTTGTTGAGGGTGTTTAGTTACTGTTCATGTATCTCATCTTGAAAAGATGCTAGTCAGGGTGGAGAAATACTCCGTATGAATGACATGACCAGTCATGCCAGTCACAGCAAACCGGCTACCGGTGATTCACAGGAGGAAAAGCGTTTATTTCTTCTGGTTGGCAAATATTGAATGTTTTATTTTTATCTTTTTTTGGAAACGCAGGATCAGTGAGAGAACAATCTGTGAGCAGCAATAAATCCACATTTGTTACCTTGTTCTATTTCCCTCGTGTAATCCCGTCTTCTAGAAGTTGGCTCCAGCTGAAATGCCAGGGGAAACTGGGTTAAGCTCAAGGTAGCAACTCGGGGTACTGCACTATATTAGCTCTGACTTTAAAAAGAAAATGAATTTGCTGTGAGGGGCCAAACTGCTAGCTGCTTATCCCAGCTAGAGGACACTTTTTCTTAGAAGTTGTTCCTCTAAGCCAGGTCCTCAGCTGGCATA
This sequence comes from Struthio camelus, assembly GCF_040807025.1. Taxonomy (NCBI): domain Eukaryota; kingdom Metazoa; phylum Chordata; class Aves; order Struthioniformes; family Struthionidae; genus Struthio; species Struthio camelus. The sequence continues at coordinate 12,020,045 of NC_090944.1, read as the reverse complement.
AATCTGAGCAGCTCCATTTAAATTAATAGAGCTACACAGATTTACATGATCCAGCTGTTTGATTTCAGCTAAACAGCTCCTGTCAGAAGGTGATTTTCAGTGTGAGTAAGGGTATAAAACCTTGACCCACACTGAGTCAAGTAGAGAAAAATCAATAACGATCATTTTTCTTTTTTTCATTTCATGTATCAGGAAGGGGGAAAAAAAGACTCAAATGAGATCTGAAATTAAATATATACAGCCCATGAAGAGGGCTACAAAAAGAAAAGATACGAGTAAGATGGATAGAAGGAGAGACAGAGCACTGATTGAGACAGTGTGCCCTATTTGCTGAATGCTGCCTTTGTGAAGTCTGATGGATGAGAAAAACTGGAAGCTGCAGTGCTCTGTTTATCCTAAAATAAAATATTGGATAGGTCAAGCAAGTACAATGCAATCCCCCTCCCTTTCACTGTATCTCAGCCTTGACCTGAAAAGACAATTCTCTAATGTGCTAAAAGCCTTTCAGGTTCCCTTTCTAGGCAGGGACTGACAGCGTTCCTGAGCTATACCAGAAATAAGATGGATTTACAAAAATTAATTAAGATCCGGTTTAGCAAGAGCTTGAGCGTGCACGCAACTCCTTGTACCCTCGCAGCTAGGCACTCACTTATGTAGCTCAATAAATTAGGGTGATTTTTTTTGTTGTTTTTTAATCCAAAGTCCAGAGAAATCCTGTACGAGAAACTTTCCAGTGACATTATACAGAAGTGTTTCCCCAAAATAATTTAAATCAATTTCATCCTTCCCCATCACTTTTATTTTCTATAAAATGTGGTGAAATTACTCTTTCAATAGTGGAAAAAAAATCAAACTGAAGTTTAAAGCCACTCTGACAATCATCACAGCCCTCAGTTTCACTAGGAAAGATGTATGCGTATATGTGTATTTAGTGAAAGATAGCAAACGTTGGCGCTGAACTGGGCCGTTTTTAGCTTGTGACAAATTTCCAAGTAATTTATAACCTTCTGATGGAAAAGAAAAATCACACTGCTGAGGAAAGCTTGCTGAGACCATCATATTCATTTCTCTTAGATATGTTTACAGTTATCTTGCCAGAACATATGGTTATTCATTCGTTCTTGTCTGATCAAACCCAGTTTCAATCTGACCTTTGGAATAACAGGCTAATATCCCTTTCATTCAGAACTATAAAAATGCTGATCTTTCTGAAAACTGGCAAAGAGAGAAAATACTAGTGACAGGTGAAACTCGAAAGTTTCCAAACTTCTTTTGGGTAAATGTCCAGAAATATGGGCTTCATATAAAAATTAAATCCGCTAGTGAGTTCAACAACTGTGATACGCGCATCAGGGTAGGGACTAACCGTAGGGAAAAAAGGATATGCTGTCCAGACTATCCAAGCTATTTTCTTGGAGATGAAGATTGTTCCAGAGGTCTAAAAGAGCCTAAAGTCCTTAGTACTTTGTTGTACTTGTGTATTTTTTGTTCTGATTTTGACAAGAAACAAGCACGAAAAAATATAAAGTGTGTGAAAATAACAATTGATTATTTTTAATTGGCTCACATTTCACTTAAAAATATAGGCAAAAGGGCAGCAATGTTGAAGCAAGAGATGCAAATCCCAATAACTTGGACCAAATTAAAAAAGACTAAATCTGTTCTTCCGTAAGACAGAGCTCAAAAATCCGGAAAAATACTAAAATTACTAAAAACACGGACTGGAAAAATACTAAAATTAAAACTTTAATTAAGAAACAAAAATCACAAATATGTATCGCTGATGTGAGTGCAAGGAATTACCTTTTTCTCGCTGGGTGCTGTGAGTGCCTCATCTAGTGCATGTTACGACTGCAGGGCATGTTTCCACGTGTAAACAGCGGGTGTTTTGCGGTAGACTGTCATGACTGCAGAGGGCCAATGGTGCAGTTGGATGAACCTGGAGAGACACAGGGACGCTGCCAGCATCATGGACCACAACTCAGGAGACTCAGCGCCTTGTCCTCGTCCATAGAGGTCCTCAACTCCTCCACTTCTTCCCTGTGGAAAGAAAAGGGAAAAGCTGTGCAGAAGCTGTCAGCTGGGAACGGGTAAGGAGATCTAGGAGTATCAGCCACAAAATCCTGCATTAGTGTTTCAGGTTATCCTATCTCCATTTATCCTATTGTTCTGCTATACTCAAAGTAATCTCTTAACAAAACAGACAAACAAACAAAATTAACATAGAGGAATAGTGTTAGGAGTAAATCATTCCTGGGCATAGCAGCTTGTGCTAATACTGAATTCTTGCCTATACCTGCACTAGTAAATACAGCCAGAGCCTGGGAACAGGCACAAGAAATCAGTTGCAGTGTCCCTGCATTATTCCTGGTCAGGTGTGTTTTGGAGGTCAGCAGGTGTCATGGACCGTTCCTGAAAGTCAGTTTGGGTATGGCCACCTTATTTGGGAGGGTAACTTTGTATGGATGTGTCCAGATCATTCTCAGTTTGGGCAATAGGCTTCGTTACTGAGCAGATTATTAACACAGGTGTAGCTGTGGGGGTTACACTGACTTACAGCTGCTAAATATTCATTCCTAGTGAACCGAAACCGCTAGCGCTGCATCCGGAAGTGACCGTTGAGATGCAAGACTCTTCCATTGGAAAGGAAACAGAGGCAGAGAGATAACAGAGGGCAATGGATGCAATGTCAGCAGAGGGGAATATTTCCCAAACCTACAAATAGTATTCCCTGGGAAAGCTGTTGGTTTGCAGCTGCAGCTGGAAGACCAGCCCAGGGATCGGAAAGAGCCAGGGACGAGGTGGGGCATTGGGGCTGGGCATGGAAAGGGCTGGGCTCTGTGTGTCCAACCGGCCTTGCTCCAGCTCTACGACTTCCCAACATGTCCTTCAGGCAGTGAGCACCCAGACACCGGCCAGCGCTCGAGCACCTTCCTAAGACGCAGTTCTGTAATAGTCAAAAGAAGAAAAATAAAAGAAACCTAACAAGCTAAAAAAAAATCAACCTTCAGCTTATTTTCTCCTCAGAGAGCCCCAGCTTTTTTTCCATTTTAACTTCTGCATTTCTTTGAACGGGAACCAGCTTTTGCTGCTGCTCGGACCCTGCCTCATCGCTTTTAAAAAGCATTAACAAGTCCGGTGGCCAAAAGCCCTACCTAAATGTCCTAACTGATTACCGTAAAGTATCAGATCAACATCTTGATGGGCACCTGACCATCGACAGAAAGGATTTTTCCTCCTTGAGCTAGCAAATTTGAAACTTGCCTTCGGTATTACAGGAGAGTGGCCCAGAAACTGCTGTGCAATGGGACAAATGCACAATCCGTTGCTCCACCGACACTTTAAAAAGGAAGCATATATATATATGTGTGTGTGTGTGTGTGTGTGTGTGTGTGTGCATATCCGTGTGTGTATATGTATGTATGTATGTGAGTTTTTTTTTTTTTTTTTCAAGATGCCAAGACAGAAAAATCACCTCACTGGTCAGCAAAGCAAACAAAGCTTCATGCAAGAACAAAAAGAATATATGCACATTAAAAAAGGGGAGAGGCATTTAAAACTTCCTAGGCACAAAATGATTAAATCTAAGATCTTTCCAACCCCTCCAACCCCGCTAGAAAACGAAAGGCGAAGATGTCCACCCGCGCGCCGAGACCCGCAGCTCTTGGGATCCGACCCCGCTCCAAAACGACAGGAGCATCTCTCCTCCGACCGCCCAGGATGGGGCCCCTTCCGTTATCTTTAGACCAGCCGATAATTAGCAGCGTTGGTAACAATGACGTCAGGCGAGCCGCCTGGGGAAGGGCAGGGAACCGATTATGCGGCCGGGGCCCTTCTGTCGGCCTGATCTCTTAAGCAGATGGAAGTGGGGCGGCCGTCGGGCGCAACCGCCCCAGGTAAGGCGGCGCGGGGCTCCGGTGGGGTTATCGAGCCGGCCAGCCCTTGCAGGCAGCGCAAAGCCATCCGCTGGGGAAGTTCCTCCTCAGTGCTGGCACCGCATCTCCGGGATTATCCCCGCCGCTCTAACACATCATCTGGCTTTAAACTTCACCCCCTCTGGCAAAGTATATACTAAAAACGCCGCTCTCCCCCTGCCCTCCCTCTTTATCCTTTCGTCCCGTGTTCCCCCCCACCCCGTTTCCTAGCAGCCACGGGCTGCGGCCGGCACCACCGCCAAGCACCGGGCTGGATTAGCTGCAAGCCAATAGCTGGGGGTCAGGATTAAGAGGCCAGCATGCACTTTAATACAAGCTGCCTATAATTAATGGCATTATTAATAGCTTGACTGAAAAATTCATTAAAAAATCCATTAAAAATAAATACCCTTTTACAAAAGGCATTGCCTTGGGTAAGAAAAACAGAAAAAAAGATAAAGGAAAATTGATTGGTGGTTTTCAGTTCGCAGAAAGACAGACCATAGTTCAAGCTGATTAAAATTGAACATTTTAGATTAAGCACCCTTGCCAAAATATTCTCTGTAGTTACCCAATATGAAAATATTATGAGATGTCGCGTTTTACATTTTTTATATGCGGAGGTTTGAACGTAAGACATATCCACCCCACACGCGGGCACTCAGATACACACACATCTACATGCCCGTGCTCATGCTTGTGGGTAACTTCCTTCCCGAGATATTTTTCTCCCTCAGGAGCAGCAGGACTCCTCCCGAATCAGAGGTTAACTGTAAGCGATAAACTCTGAGACGCTACTGCCGAACACGTTTGCAGACGCTCCAGAGATCCTTGCCAACACATATCTTCATCTCTCTGTTTCCAGGCCTAATTGTTCCATCTAAAGAGAAAAAAATTAAACAGAAAATAGGCATCCTTTCGATGCAGGTGTGGGCTTGTCTTCAGATTTCGCTTCCCAGTGCTCTCGCTGGAGCTCATCAGCATTTTGAGTGCACAGACCAAAGAAGAAAAAACCAGATAAAACTGATTCTCATTTATACTAAGGCCTCTTGACATCTCTCTGGTAGCGCAAAAAGCCATAAGAGTGAGCAAAAGCATAATTTATCCCATTTTAAACTCCCCTTCACATTGCCTGAGTGGCGTAGAGCAGGCTCAGAGTAAATGAGAAACGGACCCAGAAGGGGCCTTGAACTTTGCTTCCAAATCCTCCCTTTCTGAAATGAATCTCCTGAAGTTATAGGCAAGATTACAAAATAACAATAATCCTGCATTATTTTTCTTACCGGCAGCACTAAAACCTGAAATCCTGTATACAGTTTTGAGGCAAATACAGCACAAGCAGCAGCACTGAAATTGCTCAGATGGTCCTGCAGATGTGCTTCAAGCCTGGCCTTGGAGGAGCAAGAAAGGTCAGAATTATGTTCCTTTTAAGTAACCGTGATTTATAACCCAATATGCTAAGACCTACTGATGGACATGGACATGTGCCATTTCTAAAATACCAGCTTCTCTTATAACCCTCAAGTTACTTACTCTGCTTAAACCAGTAGGATAATGTGTGAAGGATTATGCCGGACTTAGGGTCCAACCAGTTTACTGTTCTGTCATTGACAGCCACCAAAACCAGATGCTGAGGTGAAAGAAAGCTCTGACGGAATAAACTCCTAATTCCCTAGAGCAGGAGTTTTGTTTAAAACCGCCACGTTGTCACAAGTTGCAGGAAGGCTCTGGCTAAATTGGAGTGGGTTATGCGCCAAATAAGGATCTAAAACTCAAGGATCCCCGCTGTTGTCAACCTCGTTGACTCTTTGCACTGCTACTCGGCAGTCATCCTTACCTCTGCCAGATAATAACGCAAAAAGCTCAGTTTTCATCACTGTTACGCTGAAGCTATAGAGGTTGACTCATGTGTTAGCGTCTCGGTTGCTGCTGTTATGCGTTGGGCATCCAATGTGGAGTATCAGTGAACTCTCTCGCGCTTCATCCCAGGAAGGCAGCAATATTACTCCTTGGCTCCAAATTTCCTCTTGGCTCCTTGCGTTGCCAGCTGTTAAGTTTAATGGCAATCAAACTGTTTGTGCCTCTGAACTAAAAGTCTCCTGGAGGCTATGTTAGATCCCGCCTTTTCTCTTGAGAAACATAGCGATTCTGTGGTTAGGTCGCCTTTGTGCTGTCTAATGAATATGGCTAAGTTGTTTTCAAGGCTGCGGCAGTGTTTTTGCCCTTAACTACGTGTAACAAGCAGTAAAAATTTCACTCCAGGACTAAACTTTCCCAGAAGATATTGTAGCAGATAAGTGTTGTAAGATCCCATAACTGGTCTACTGTTTGTTGTCAAGTCACCCTGGTTCCTTGATCAATGCCGTTATTTTACGCTCTTAGAGAAACGTGAGAGCCACATGGAGTAGGGACTGGTAAAACTTGTCCTTTTTTCCTGCCACTACTTCTTTTTTTTTTTTTTTTTGTATTATCAGTGGGCATTAGGGAGGATGTCTCTGAAGTGGGTGCTCAGAATGCATGGATGCTCTATATTAAAAATATCACAAAACAACATATTTTCTGTGTTTCCAGGTCTGAGTATTTTACGTACAGCTTTGCAGATCTGAGATCACAAAAAGTTTACAAAAGTTGTTCATTTTCAAAAAATGCTGAGAAAAACTGTTGAAACATTGGACAAGTATTTTTAACAATAAAAAACTCTCAAAACCATTCTAAAATGTTCAACATTAAAGCCTTTCACTTTTCAGCGAACCAAAATAGATTCTATGTTTAACTATCTCACATAGAGACATGGAATAATTTGACCATGAATAATTTGACCAAGGACACACAGTACTCTGCGACAGGGGAAGGGATTGAAACCAGATTCTCAGGATCCTGGCTCCAGCAACAGTATTGCTATCTTGCTGGTATTCACTCTTCCATGCAGGACCAAATATTCATGCTCTTAAGTTTTCCTGATAAGTCCAACATAAATAGTAGCGAGTCCAGAAAATGTAAGCATCAACTTTTTACTGATCAGTAATGATGAGATCATTTCTGCTGATCATATTTCTTAACTGACTTAATCTTGATACCCAAAGCGTCATTTAACCACATTATGTCTGATAATCTCTCTTTCTCCAACTCCCAATGCCCACCCTCACCCCAAATTGTTCATACCGAGTTCATACTGTATTACTGTGTTCACACTACATATTGCATTTACACATATGCTCATTGCTATTATTACAGTCTGATTTATGTTTATAGCCTATTTTATATGTTTTATTCTTATATTTATGCTTTGTAGTCTAACATTAACTACATCCTTAACATGCACCTTCACTTTAGGTAAAATTTCATTATCGGAGTAACTAACTTCGCAAAATTCAATTTTCACCTCCATCAGGACAAAACACAACATTTTTAAATTTCTCAGGTGTTTTCTTTTGAATGTTTTGATTCAATTAACAAGTTGATGAAGTCAATGTTTAGACTGTTGCTGCAGTGCTAGATTATGTATTACTAATAGTAATATATGTGACAACTTAATGATGTCACAAATTTTGTTCCAATGAGGCTGAAAGGAGATTTGTTGCTGTGTTAAAATGTTCTATTTCACTTTCTTCTGAAATAAACTATTAGAATTGTCATGTGCCCATGGAAAGCTTCAAATTTGTTAGAGAAATTATGACAGAAAAGCATTAAAGTGGAAACTTTTCAACAATTTGTCCTGTAGAGCAATCTTTTTTTTTTTTTTTTTTTTTCAGTAAATATGCCAAGAAAGCTAGAATGTAGATGTCTTTGACGGGATTATAGAATCAAAACATGGAAAAATGTGTTGAAATCCAAATATTCCAAGAAACTAAGGGGGCGGAGGGAAGCTAATTTGAAAGTATCAGCTTCCTCAGGTCCAAGATCTTAAAAACTGAGAATGTCATTGAGGGATTCAAGTTTTGAATTTGTTCATCTAACTATCTACAATATGCGGAACTATTCCAGATTTCTGAGTTTTCACTCCTTGTTTTTAGATTCAAAATGTTTCAGAAACTTACACATAGGTTGTCTGCTATCCCGTTTGGTTTTCTTTAACAAGTTGGTCTCCCTGGTCATTTAGAAAGTGAATTTAACCTGAGGATGAAATTTTCCTCTCTGCAATAGACTGGCACAAGAGCTGTTCATTGCCAGTAGAAGTTTAGCAGGCTGATTTAGTTGTGGTTGCACGATCTAAACAAATCACTTCTGCTACCTCTGAGGCACAACCACCTCTAGTGGTAGAAATCAGCCTGCTAATTGGCTATGACCACACCACACTGTATTGCAGTATGGAGAAAGAGAGACTATGACAGTCAGCTAAAAGGACAGTGATAATCTTTTAGATACTCCTCATATTGAGGGTATAATGTTTAGTTTCAAATTTATTTCTTTGCAGATATTTGACGTTATGTGAGATTTCAATTTAGCAGAGAGATACAGCAAAGTACTGAAATCACAATATAAGCATAAGTTATACTTAGATATATCGATTGCAATATACAGTTGAATCACAATACAAATGTGATTTTTTATTACTGGTCTCTATAATATGCTCACCCTCATGACACTGGATGTCCCCAGTCTCCAGGAAGGAACATATGAGTTGAAACCAGCTCAAACTCCTTGCTCTCCTCAACGTTCTTATTGTTAGTTGTTAAGTTTTTATTTTCAATGATGTGACACACTCTCCGCCAGCCTGGTCTGCCTAACTCAGGTAGACATTCACACTCTTTTGATTAACTCAAGGGAAAACATTCACAAAACAGTTAATCTACTCAGCTGATATGGTCAGTTGATCCACTCAACTGGTGTAGCTGCTTATCCAAAACAAAGGGCACTCTCCTGTCCCCTTTAGGTTGAGATAAATTCAAATCTCTTTGCTACAGCAGTGGTCTGTCACCCTCTACATTCTTGCCTGAGCTTCATGGACGCGTTTCTCTTGCCCATCTTCTCTGAGCTTTCTTCCATTGTAGGACTTTGATGATTGACGAGTGGACATACAAAAAAGGTAAGATAAGTTCCCCTCTGAAGGTGACTACTCCTCTCCACTGAATATAGCAGGATTTCAGAGCGATTAGCTCAGATACAGCTGATCATCTATAGGTAAAATTACATCTCAAAGTTAGATGAGATTAATCCCACCTTAATTACAAAATTAATCTTCAGTGCAATTAAAGATAAACTGCACTGGGGAAAATATATAGTTATTTATACATATATTCATATATATTTATATTTCTGTAATATATGACAGATCCCTGAAAGAAATTAAATGCCATTGGAAGGTGTGCCTTGTATTTGCATTGAGTTTTGCACTGTGCATTTTGAGGTTAGGAGAGCAATAGCGGTGCCTAAATACAGACCTACAGTGCTGTTACGAATCTGATAGGGTAGCTGCAATGTCCACACAAGAACAGCAGATATGATCTGTGACCTACTGGAGACCTGAGTTTGGAGGCTAGGTTGAATGACCCAGCACCAAAGTACAGGCCCAGATATAGTGGTACATTTAGGACTTAATCACTTTCAAAAACGACTTCAACTCTATGAGAGCAGTGAGATTCGAAGCACTGAAACAAGCGAGCAGAATTCCAAGTTTGGGTAACATTGTCTTATCCAGGATACCTCAGGTATCAGAAGAGTAATCATCTTACTGCAGGTACTGCTGAAAATTAGCTACAGTGAAGCATTTGCTTCACTACTCTCGGTGCCTGAGGGCATAATACAATAAAAAGTATATAACCATCAGAAAAGTTACGTCCTGGAAGAAATTACTACTGAAAGCAAGGAAAGTAAAGAAAACGTAAATTTTAAAACAGTTTCATAAATGTTCTGGTGGGGTCATCTGACACAGCTACTAACTACTGCAGCAGTGTGAACATGATGACCTTCTCAGGTCTATGTCCATAATCTGAGATCTTGAAATTATGTCTTGAAGTAAGAGAGAGAAACTTGGTCTCCTTTGTTTATCACAAATAAATAATTTGATAAAGACCAATGAGCTCATATAAACTGAGGTGGACCAAGTTTCATCTGCAGCCAGGTGGAAGAGCAAAGCGAAAACTGTATATAGAGAAGACTGTCACCAATAGAGGCTCTAAAGTGGATCTTGGTGAAATGAAGCCAATGAATGAAGCACCTGCTAGACCCAGCTTGGACTGGAGTTTCATGCCTCTATGTTTCTTTAGCAACCTGGTCACGGCTTACACTTCTAAGCTCCTCACCAAAGTGGATGCTAAAATCTGACCTCATTTCTCCTGTGAATTTCCTTAAACTAACAGACAATATAAGAGGGTCTTATGACAGAAGAAGAAGAAAGAAAAAAAAAAAAAAGAAGACGTAAGCAAGGCTTTTTATCCTGAGCATAAATAACCAGTAAAAACTTTAAAGCACAAGGTGATTTCTCTACCACATGGTAGCTTTATGTATGCGCTAGATGGATGTTCCGCTAGAAGAGAAATCGTAAGCTATTTGCCAAAACTCAGGTTCTGCGCAGTCCCAAAAACATATGAGAAAGGTCCATCCAAACAAAATGCCTCATTTATCTCCCTCCAGAATTGGAGCACAAGAGGCAGAAAGAAGCCAGACAGCAGGGCCCTGCGGGAGGTCAGGTCCATGTTGGAGGACAGAGTCAAGCTAAGGAGCTAGGCGCCTGTTTCTGGCCCTGTAGACCTCTCGACTGCTTCACAAGATGGTAGCCTCATCCCACACCTCTACTGAGAGCATAATCCAGCCAAGAGAACATTCTTGGAGCAGAGCCATGCCTACTTTATGCCATCAGAAATCTTTTTAAAAAATTCTGCAGTCCATATAATGAACAGGATGGTGAAGAAATTGACATAAATGTTCCCTTCTGATATTAGCATTTCCTAAATCTTGACTTCTTGTTCTCTCTCTGTCCAAGGTCTGCTGCGCATGAACCATATCACACTCATCCACAAAATGTCAGAATGGATTCCAGTTTGGCTGCTGTCCAGGTGAGGTTTTTAAAGATTCGGTATTGTGTCCTTTTTTTTTTTTTTTCCTTTTTTTAGAAGAAACAAAAACCTACATTGGCTACTGCTAATGCTTCTTTTGGTACAGGCAAGAACATTTTATTTGGGATTACTTTTCTAGTTAGCAAACATTTATCCGTGAATAATTTTTTTTTTTTTAATCTGGAGATAAAATTACCTTTGCAAAGACAAAAGTAAGTTCTTTTTATTTCAAAAATATCAAAATAAAATAGTTTTTTTCCTAATTCTCCTTCCCCATATTCCCACTGATAGCATAATACTAACTTTCACGCAAGTCCAGGAACTGTTTCATTGCATACCAGCCTGAACTTTTTCAGATTATTGATCACCATAGAAAGTTTTCCCACTTCTAGCCGTCATATGCTATCAATGTTCTTCACTGTATAGAATATGATCAGGAGTTAAAGGAGCACCTTTTAGGCAATATCCCTCAGATGTAGCCATTTATAAATGTATTTTGTCCCACGCCGTCCTTCCGAGTCAACTATGCTGTTCATGGCCCTTCCCTAGTCACTGAAGACCAGGCTTGGACCGATGTGTTACATCAATTCAGTGCTGGAAGCCAGCTTATCCTGTGTTCCCACTTCCTCTCCTCCCCTTCTCTTCTCTGCGATATGTCCCATGTCCCACCCTAACAAGCCACACCTAAACGTCTGAGAAACTTTGCATTAAGTACTTTGCACTAAGCCCAAGTGCAAAGCAGTTCCTTCTCCTGGATGACTTGAAGCTTAGAGTTTTAATGAGTAGGGTGGGGACTCACAGTTTGATACTTCCTAACCTTACCCTCTGGCTAAATAGTCCACTTTCAGTGTGCATACACAAATTTGATACTTTTCCAGAGTTAGATAGCATCTCAAAAAGATTTCTTTTATCTTTAACCTTGTTAAAACAAGATGTCTGGGTGGTAATATTTCCGTTCCCTCTCAGCCCACAGACTCTAAACAATGATACGCTTCACACATGTTAACCGAACTGAGATAATAATTGCGTCATAACTGAGCCAAAATTCTGGAAATCACATAAATCAGCAAGAGGAACATCAATCTATCTAAACCTTTCCCTTGCCAATCAAAAGGGTCAGCAACTGGAAGAGTCGCAGTACATAACCGTGAAGACACTATAGGAATGCAAGGTTACCTTTCAGGGAAGCGATTCTTCACTATTTTTATGATAATCAACTTTCTTTCCCAAACAAGATTATATTCCCATGTACTGATGTACCAAAGGAAGTTTGATTATCCTGAGCTTCCTGAGCTTTAAAATTCCCGTTAAGTGGAGCATTCATCACTTCTCACTGAGAATTATTGCACAGTCGTATAGTCCTCTGATGAAATGCTATTTCATCCCTTCAGCTTCACTTGTGTTCCTAGCACATCTCAAGAGCGCTTCTTGTCAGTTCCTAAATACTCACTGTTCAAGCCTTGACATTTACTTAGTTCAAATATTTGCATACTGTTATGTTTCTGTTCATCATCTATGAGCAGAACTATATTTATTCTATCTTTGTAGTCATCCCTCATAATTCAGCCCTTCCCATCTTTGATCCTTTTGTTCTTCTTCCCAGAATAATCCTTGCGTATTGTCAGCACCTTTTTATTTTGATAAGGCCAAGGATAAAAACTTATTCCAGGTAAGTTTACCAGAACAGGTCTAGAGGCACTGTTGTACTGCCTTTGTGACACCACATGTCTCTGAATGCATGGTTTAGGATTGCATTTGATTCTCTTATCTTTCTCAGTCTCCCAGCTCAGTACTATTCTGGTTTGCAAAATGGAAGCTTCAGCACAGAGCAAGTGAGGTAAAATAAGGTTGTTCAGAGCTAGGACTAAAGTACTGTGAGCCCCTAGTCACTCCTCTGGTTTTTCTACCTGCTAGACTATCCCTGATGTAGATAGCAGGCCTTCTTATAAAGACATCAGCCACAAACTAGGAAATAAAAGCCATGTGAATGCTGCCTTCTTCTGTACAATATCCCTTGGATATTAACAGGAGATCTTCTTTCCACTTTATAGCTAGATCTGTAACATTTGAGAGTTCCTATATGGCTACACTGTATGTATGACATTTTCAATTAGAACAATAGAAATATAATTAAATGCAATGTTATTTCCACAAGTAACTTCATTTCTACTTTAGGATGTACATCCCTTTCAGCTCTCTGCCCATCCACTTGGTAGTCTGCTCTACTCAGGCCTGTATCAGCAACTGAGACACATTAGTATAACTGCATGTGTGCTATTCTGTATGCAAAAGATATCTATGAGTATTAACTAAATTTGCAAGAAGAATTAGGATCAGTAATAAATGTTTCAGCAAAGAGGCTTTTGGGAATAAAAAAAAAGTGTCTTCAGGCAAAATTCTCATAAACTAGACATCATCTTTGATTTACAATTTATAGTATTTTCTTCACTGCGTCCAATATTCCCAGCTTCGGGGCTCCTGTGCTGTTTGTTGTGATTGACTGCACAGGGTAGGAGGGCAGTTCTGTAGGCTAAAGTTGAGTCAATGGAATCACAAGCTTAGGAAAATAAAGAACATGTTCAACTTTAGTTTATACAAGCCAGGTCACTCAGGCTGAAATCCTGTGGATTCATTCACTGGTAAGGAACTTCCATTCCTTGACATACAAGTATTATACTACCTATGATTGTTTCAGTGGCAAAATTTAGTCATCTGATTGCAGGAGTAAAACGTGTCCACACATACACAGAGTAAGGAGGAAAAGCTGAACATTTCTGGGATAGTCTCCTCCTGCCCCACATAAAACGAGCAATCTGTTTTGGGCTTAAAGGAAGTTTTGCCATAGTAACAATTTTGAGAGACCTTCTGCAGGTCTTATCCATCTCTGATTTCACAGATATCTTATTTTACAAGGCCAGAAGGGACCATTATAATTCTCTTGTCTGACCTGCAGCATAATAAGTTGATTATTATGATGTGCCCATCCTTAAAGTCTTTAGGCTACACTGTCCATACGTTAGATATTGAGGAATTACCCCAAATAGGAATTTTTCCTTTTTCTTTTTCCCTTTTTAAATGACCCAGTTAATGGAGCTTCCGTCACTTCCCATGGCAGGCTGTTTAAGATCCACCATTAAGACTCTTTTTTCCCCTCTGATAGTCAGCCTATACGTTCCTTTACTTAATTTAATTCTATCGCTCAAGGCAACGTCCACACCCTAAATATTTCTTCACCCTCCTTGGCATTTAAACCCTTCAAATAACTGTAGGCAACTTTCCTGTTTCTCCTTAGTCATTTCTTAGCCAAGCTAGATGGATATTAACTTTTCAGATTTGTCCTTATAAGTCAGTCCTTTCCAGCCTCTCAATTATGTCTTAGCTTTGCTCTTCACTACTATATTGGAAGAGCTTCATTTCTCTTCCAGCGTTAACTCATCCAGACCAAACAAAGTGTAGGTGAACTCCAAAACTTGCCAAATCCATAAAGACTTCCACTGACTTCCTTAGATGTTTGGATCAGGATTTACGATATGTGTGGTTCCTTTCGGTGAACGTTGCAGCGAAACGAGTTTCCGGCTCTGCCGCTGTAATGTGTTACTATTACCTCTGCAAAAGCACATTGTTTTCTATAATCTGATTTACCTATCTCATGACTCTTTTGATGACCGCTCTTATCTCAGGCCAGTTCGCCTTCTGAGTCTCACTTTTCACAGAATATTTATGTTTGAATTGCTTTTTTTCTGCCCACTGCACCTTGAGTTTTCCAAGCTGAATTTCTTGCCAATATATTCTCTGTGCGTTCCTCTGTATTTTTTCTCTTTCCCCTAAGGTGACTTCTCCATTCCTGGTATGGGCTTACTAGGATGGGTTTTTATTGTGTCCCTCAATTTTTAATGAAGTGTCCTCATTTCAAAGAGATATCAATTTAATATATTTTGCAAATGCAATTATAGCGTGCTATTTGCAACAGCTCTCTTCCAGAGCGTTAATGAGAGCTTTCAACATGTCTGGGCTTTACTCTGCTACCTAGGATAAGCAGAACTCACTGTGACACCGATGCAGACCTCCCCATTATTCAAAGCAACTCTCATTTTCATTAACTCCTTGCTGTGGCTTTCCATTTCAAGTCCATGCAATAGTGTTGTAATCAGCCAAGCCCCTGTGAATTAATATGTAGATTTATACATAAAATACAAGTTATAGTCACATCAATATCTTTCACATCTTACCATGCATTTATGGCATACATATATTTGCATATGAAAATGTATTTGTGTCTTAGCATTATACACATATGTAAGTATATAACATGCTAAGCTGCTCTCACTCATTATGTGTAGGTACATACGCACAGAGCAGGACAATAAATATCGCTGTAAAACAGCGATCTAGAGAAGGTATATGAAGAACTCTTGTTCCAGTCATTCAACGCAAAAAGGAGATATTTATTTAACCAAAAAATAAGATGGCAAAATGAAAATCAGAGAAAAGAAAATTAATACGATTAGATTGTGGAATTCATTTCTAAAAGAACTCTTGAAGACAAAAACTTAATACATTTCAAAAAGTGTAGGTAGTTATTGGATATAATGATAAATATCCAAAGTTACTGTGAACAGATGTTTTCTAAGGATAGCAAAACACATAAGTCAGGGCTTAAACACTGTCTCAGAAAAAAAAAAAAAAGTACAGGAGGGATACATGACTGTCATGGCCAGCACATCATGGAGACGTTTAATTGTCCAACCATATACAGCTAGTGCCATTTGAAATTCCCCCGGATATCCAGGACATTCTTATGGGACTGCTAAATAGTAGACCAATGGAAACTGTATACCTCTCTGGAGTGACAGCTCCTGCAGTTATAAAAGATATTTGACGTGCAGGAATATGCAACCCCAATTACGGAGTCTGTGTGCTTCAGCATTGTTTATGTATCAGTTCTTATTGCACCGTCATAGAGTAAGATGTTGTCACTTCTGTTCCTTAGATCGGTTTCTTCAGATTAGTTTCCTGAGGAAACAAAGCTCCTATGACACCTCTATTAATATGCATTAAAATTTGAACATTCTCTAGGTATCTACCTGTCTGTCTGTGCATTTCCTAATTACCCTCACAAGACCGAAATCCATAAAACAATACTTCATGTATTATTGCTGCCGCTCACGAAACCACTTATTTTTAGGAGATGAGGAGGAACTGAGGTAGGGGATTAACTGATTTGTCCAAGATCACACATGAAACTTGTACCGGGCTTGAAACAGCTTGTAGGTCAAAGCTGAATTTCTCTCCCTGTGAGGGCATAGAAAGAAATAAGTTAAAGGGAAGAAAAAGTGTGGCAAGGCTGTAAAGTTAAATCTGAAACCCAGCTTTAACCCTTGCTGCCTTTGGCTGATGGGACTGGTTCTAAATACTAGACAACTGCTATCTGCCGGGCCAAGGCATACCTGAATTTCATAGTGTTTTGCAAAGAGTAGTGAGAGCTACAGGATGAAAATCAGTCTAGTACTGTGATAAGTCCAAAATGGACATTACCAGTCATGACAGCATTATAAAGCTTCCTAAAAAATATGCAGTACTGTTTTGGTACTTTGACACACTCCAGAGAATGCTCTGACACTGAAGGCAGCTGGTACGGAAAATCTTACACCCAGAGTATTTCATTCTCTAAATCTCCAAAGGAGGGCTACTGCAACCAAAATTCAGTCTGGAAAGGGTCTATGGACAGTTTCATCTCCTGTGCAACGCTCACAACTTTTGGGGCTGAGTGTCAGATGACCACTCTAAAAATTGAACAGCAGAGAAAACTGAATTCTAGTGCCTGATAATGTTAGTGATAATATTTAATTTACTGGTGTAGCTTTAGTATTCTAGACCTGGTTAGATGTCTGTGTGTTTTGTGTGTGTGTGTGTGTGTGTGTGTGTGTGTGTGTGTGTTTGTTCAATGGAGTAGTTTTTTCAGAGTTTTTTTGTCATAAATTCTCATTTTCTAAATAATAATAATAATAATGATGAGAGTGTCAAAATATGCTATTTTAACATTACTGGAATGAAATGTGCATTTCATCATTCTTAGTAACATCTCATTTTGAAATTAGTATTATTCATATTAAATTCCAAAGAAATTAATTTGAACTGTGAAATAGTTTGAATTTGTGGAAATCTGATTGATTTCATTTCACTTCATTTCATTTCTTTTGCTACTGGTTTTATTCTTTTGCTATATTTTGTGAAAAAAATGGAGGGGAGTTGTCCTATAAAGACCCAAACTCTCTCCTCACACAGAAAATCCTTCGTCCAATCTGCACTTTCTACAGTCTGTTCTGTGGTCTCCATCCACACATTAGAAAAATACCTTTGAAAGGAAAATGAATATGATAATTCTTAGTGTAAATGGTGGGGAGAATTAACACCAAAGAGGTGAAGGTGAGATTTTCAGGAGCATCTACATGACCTGGGAGCAGAAGTCTCATGTAAAGTCGTGCTGATTTATCTGTCAAAGTGTCTTCCTCAGAGTTACTCAACGGACCAGTGGAATATTAGGAAGACCCCTATATATATGTAACTCTATATCTTCTTTAATCTATCATTTATCTGACCTACCATGTCGTGATGTTCCTATATAGCAGCTTTGTTCTTATTCAGTGAAATTCCAGTCTATTTAATGTTTCTGCATAATCCAGTTGTCATCCGCTGCAAACACATCACAGGCCACAGACTCCGTACACCTGACCTGGCATTTACTCCTGCCTACAGAGTCTTAGCGTAATCCATAAAGGACATTTGGCATTGCTCTGTCTTGCCAAATCCACCTCAGGGTTGAGCTTCATATGTTCTCTTTTGCATCAGTTCCTTTAAAGATGGTACTTTCTTTAATGAGCTGTCAGAGCTAAGCATTTCTCTGCAGTTAAACGGTACTACGATTTCCTTGAATTTATTCGTCCTAATAATTACTGAACAGCTAGAGAAACCACAACACTTTCTCCGTCTGCAAGCTCTAAGTTAATGAAAGCTAATGTGCACGGGAAGGTATCAGAGCCATCATTTTGTCTTCAATGTTACCATTTAATACAGAAACATAAAAGTGAGGATTTGTCATAGTAGATTGAACCAGTGACTTCTCAAGTACTGCTGGCAGCAGCCTGTTTCTGATCTTTAGGTTAAAGGCAAGGAAAGTCATAAAGATGTCCTAAACGTTGACTACCCATATTAAGTTAGCATTTCCTTCACCCTTGCCCAGGGATATGGAAAAAAACACAAGGAGAGTTTTTCTTGTGTCCATTTTCACTTTTATTTTCTCACTGAAAGTGAGACATGGTTTTCAGCACTACAGATTTGGGTGCCTCTTCAGGAACCAAAGTTCTGCTGCAGTGGCCTTATTTCAGCTATGTAAAATACTATATTTTTGAAGAAACTCAATTTTTTTTGAAGTGTCTCATAGAGTTTTTGTATTCTTTCAAACCAGAAATCCAGACCAAAAAGCAGGAGGATAAGAAGGCACAACTTCATTTCCCCTATTGCTTTGCTTACCTAAGGGCTTTAGTGTGATAAGTATAAAGCCATGTGAACGAAAAATAAGGATTGAAAAGAGCTCAGAGAGAAACCCACAAGCTTTAAGATGGGCCGATACTATGCCACTTTTTTTTCCATTATTTCTGACACCTTTTAAGAAATTAAAATCAAAGCACTTTTCTGGAAAGACCTAATATTTAGGAAAATTTAAATCCAAAACTAGACTGAGATGGTCTAGGGGTTAATTCACATTCCAAGAACCGGAGTGAGTGCCAGAAAACTACATATTCTTAATGACAAAATGTATTCATGAATTGTATGAACTACAAAATTAGCACTTGAATAAATGCTATCACTTAGGGAAGGAAAAAAAGGTCTAAATATTTCAGTTTAAAAACAACAAAAAGTTTAATTTCAGTCAGAATTTTGTGTGTTCCTACTTTGTTTCCTGTTCTTCCCCACACGTCGTCAACAGGCTCTCTGAGAATCCTCCAGATACATCAGCCAGACATACAGCCGTGTTTGCCCCGCACAAGCGAAAATCTGGTTTTCTATCAATGAAGGCAAAGGCGGAACACAGTGGTAGTCACGTAACTAGACAAAAGAACAAAAGTTAATATGTATATTTAGATATGGTCATATATGCATTTATCAATGGACGAAGGAATAGACTCTGGATTATTCACAGCTTTACTTAATCGAAATCACTCACATTTTACAAAAGTGTAAGACTCCTGAAAGTTTGAATTCAGTGATAGGTTTGGAAATGTAGCAGAAGAAAAGGATGGCTTTACAATTAACCCAAGCGATTCGTAGCCTAGAGCTGAGGGTTCAAAACCCAGCATTATTATTGGCTTTTTCAGGTTCCCAAAGTTTTCACCGTCAAACAATATCCCTCTCATCTGACTAATTCCTGGGAGGAAGGAGTGTGAGACCAGGACCGCTATCAGTTAGAGAGAGAAGAGGAGTGCTATTCATTAGAGGTGCGACAACATAAAATCCCTTTTCTAAGAACTTAGTCCAACTTCTCTTAACGCTGCTACATCTATTTGACTTCTAAGCCAGGTTTCTGCTGTTTACGTGTCTTCTTAAGATTTTGTCTCCGAATGCCTTGATGTAGACATTGGTTTGTTTCTCCTTCCAGTGTGAGATCTCAAGGCTCCATCGGAGGGATTTTGTGCAGCTCACTTCTCATTTCTTTGTGCTTCAGTTCCCTGCCATCCAAATACAGGCCTTCTGTGTCAATGTGGAGATAAAAGGGATTTATTTCTGATTCCTTGAGTGTTCATTGTAACTTTTTTCCTCAAAGTTGCAGAAAAAAGGATCCCTTAAAGTTGCTTTTCAGTATGCCAGAAATTTCATGACATATTCTGCTAATACTTTCTGTGAGGATTTCAATAAGATTGCTATTACATGTCAGCATTTTGAGAAGAAGGTAGCTTTTGATATCAAGGCTTGTTTATATTTTAGGGAAAGAGACAACCAGTTCTAATCATGCTTTATCTGCTTTTCCTTTTTAAGGTGCTGTCTTGTGGGTAGAGAGACCTTTTTTCACAAAGAGTTTGTACAGTGGACCCACCAGGCATTATTAGACTCAAACTGATGATATGCATCCTTAGGGCTAAAGAAATGAAGATGAGAGGTAAATATAATATTCAAGGTAATTTTTAATAAAACTGCAAGTCAAAAAAAGTCTGTGCTTTCTTGGAATTGAGATGATTCCCCCTTGATCCTGAGAATAAATACAATAATTTGCCAACCAAACGAATTTTCCAAAGCAGAGAAGGTAGAACCAGTAGTTTTATAGTGAGTGGCTGAAAGTTTAACCATAAAGAAAAAGAACATTTCCTTTTCATGCAGAAGTTAATATGAAAAGAGGGAAGATAGTATGAATAATTATAGCTGGCTGAAGAATTTAATTTGAAACTGCTTTGGAGTGAAGGTCAACTTTTCTGAGTAAGTGAACCTTTCCCCTCAAATTGTTTACTTTCTTCAGGGAAGTGGTCCAGATGAAACGGAGCACTTATTTCCTTTTATGAAATAATACCATTTTCCTGTCCAAAGTTGGAACTGTATATAAAGTGCAAGTATGTACATATATCTGCATATATATAAGATCTCAAAAAATATTGACTGGCAGAAAAGCTATCATCCAGATTGCTCTATTGCTTTAATCCATAGATTCAATGTGATCTTAATGTCTGGCACAGACTAATCTGTAAGCAGTTGTTACTTCTGACATGGCCATATAGGTGACAGAGTATAAAAGATGATGAATGTGGTAAGACTGACATCCTGTTTTCTTAATGTCATATTTTCTCCAGTCTGCTTCCCTTTGTTAATCGTATGTTCATATGTTGTGGATTGACAAAGTGCTTGGACCTGTTTATGCATGGAAACTCACTCAAGGGTGACCGTATTAAAAGACAACACCTTTGTCCCAGGAAATCTCTGATCCGTAGCTCACTGAGGGTGGGAGAGTGTGCTAGGAATATGCTAGCAAAATTTAACATATGCTTGCTATATTCCCTAGTCATCTGTTGTATTCTAATGTCAGAGCTAAACTTTACGGTGATGGCATCTAGAGAAGAGCCACTAGGCTTCTACCTCATTCCTGTTCCCTTTCTGTTTGAATGAAGTTGTTAATTCTATTCCTTTGACCTTAAAAATGATCAGGAAAGATCACTCCTTTAGACCCAGTCCTGTGAGATTTAGGTGCATCACTGCAAGGAGAAATTGCGATTCAGCAGATAGAACAATCGTCTGTTCCAAGGGAATAGTTGACTAGACCTATTACCCTGTGGTCCGGTTCCTGAGTTGTCTGATTATTGACCAAGATGTAGGCCAAGCTGTTGGATCTTTTAGGCCTCTTTACTCAGAAAGCTAAATAAATTTCATGAGGCTTCTATTCCTCTAGTGCTAAGCAGGAAAAAAATAAGATTTGTAAAAGCTTCTATATCTTTTTTGTTTATTTCCTGTAAATAAAGATGAAATTTCAATGTCTTAAAAATTTTTGTAAACCAGAAATCTATAAAGAAGCACGGATATGGCTCATCCAGTTGAACTTTCTCATTTCAATATTTCCAAATTACTCCACATTTTTCATTTAAAACTCAAAATGAAAAATCTCTGCTGATCAATTAAATAAACCCAAAACTTATTTTACATAATATCCAGGAAGGTTATTTTTGTAATTCCCAACCTCTTCTCCTTCTTTTTCTTTTTCTTTAATATTAAACACATCAAAATCACCTATTTTCTGAGAAAATTTGGGCGTTCAAAAAAATGGCATTTTCCAGCCAACCTCCTCCAAGTATTTTGCTGAAAAATTTCCAGACTGCTTTGCGTTTTCATTAACCTGCTGTGTGAATCTCTTACTCCCCTGTAATCATGACACAGGGTCTGCCCTCAGCTTTCTTCGGTACAGACATAAAAGCCATGGGAACATGCATATGTTCCATTTCTTGCCTTTTCAGCTGTAAGCGACACCATTAGCCCCACTAAGACTGCTGACATGCATGTGCCAAAATGCCCGTTGTTTCTGGCCTTGGCTCCAAACACTACTCTCGCTGACACGAGAGCACGATTTTGCCGATAACCTGACTGCAACGGGAGGGCAGTTGTCTGCCAACACCCATCGTGACTTCCTTTTCCCCGACATTTGTGATCTACGTGCTAGGTGAATAGCCAGAGATCGTTGCTTCAGTTACCGTCACAATCAACTGCGAGAGCAAGAGTTGCCTCCTGAGGGCCATAGAGCCTGCCCGTCTTACACACCTGTCTTAGGAGGGGATGAATTTTCCCCCGGAGACATCCATTTCTCTTCTTTGACTACAGCTTAGATTGGATATTTAACTCCTGGCTAGCTAACACTGAAAGTATTAATCCCACATTAGCTTTACTTCTTTATTCTGGTTTCAGCCCGAACTCTACCTCGCAGATGCCCGTGGAGGTCTTCCGCTGACATCCACAGGCATTGGATTGCATCCTTTCCACCCCAATCACTGTTGAAACGAAAGATCAACACTTAACAGCACTTCTATCTTTGCCACTGCCACTTTAGATGCAGCCTTTCCGATAGAGGAGGAGGAAATACCAAAAGTGTCACAGTAAATGTAATTACCATGGTCTGGTAAATGTTTGGGGCTTGGGTTTTTTTGTTTGTTTGTTTTCTTCTTTGGTGAGCAGTGCACACGCTTTCATATCTATTTGTCCAGTGAAAATCGTATATATTTAACAAAAAAAAGTGAGCAGATCCTGTGAAAAGACATGCTCTGACAATAAAACAGAAGTTAAGTGACATCAAACTCTGTGTCTTGCACGCATGGAGTCCCATCTGCTTGGTCCCAATAATTCATTTGCACCGGGCACGACAAATGGCTCGTTTTCGAGCAGTCAGAATCAGCTGCAGCCCACGTGTCTCTTGCTCTCTAATTCTTTATTGTTATTCCATGAACTCCGGTGGCCCCAAGCAGCAGGAGACATGGACACATGTAACAGCTCTCACCCTCTGGCCCAGATACTAAACCCCCCTTTTTTTGTGTGTTATGCTACAAACACTTCCCAGGACTCTCATTCACTATCCCAGAGCTTGTGCCTTGCTGTTCTGAGCGTTCAACCAATGCTCATATGGAGCTTGTTTTCTGTCCCTTTCAGCAATGCCCTTGTTCAAGAGAATAAAACATTTGCAGGCCATCCAGGCTTTCAATGAATAAACCTTCAGAAAGGTTCCACCAGAAAAAAAAAGTCGAGGAAATACGTCTTTGTATCAGAGATGCAGCAACATGGAGCCAAGCGGGCAGTTTTTCCCAAGTAGCAAGGAGGTTCTGCCCACACTTGGCTTATCTGTGTGCTGATTTGCATATATAACCCTCCGTGAAGAAGAGGTATCCGCTCTCTTTGACCTTAGTAAATCAAAAGCAGACAGGTCACAACTTTAACTTATTTATTTGGATACCAATCCTCCAACATACAGAATTGTACAAAACACATGCATAATACATAATATAGATCGGGTGCAGACCATCTGACTTGTTTTAACCCTCCCTGGTTCTGTATATTAATGATACTGAATTTAGACCTGTCATTTCAGTTTCTTTTTGTGTCTGCTGAACATATTTGGCCAGAGTTTGTTCTCTGCATTTCCAATGAGGTCAGTAAGTAACTCAGTGTTTACACAGATGTTTTACAGAGTAGAGTATGTTGCTGACATTCAAATTGCACATGTGTGCTTGCCTCTGTGTAGATGATATCTGTAGATATATAGGTATAGTTATACAGCTATGTATATATCTATATGCACATACAAACACACATGCACACGTATAAGATTTAAAGTAGTTGGGGAAGGATCCATGTTATTCTACCTTCTCCTTATGGGGTATGATTGCTACTATTTACGGCAAGTCATCATATGGTGATATGATACTGCTTCTGTTCAGGTAGCAAATATAAAATTTTTAGGTATAAATATCCTTAAGCAGCTCCGGACTTCTGAGTTAGCAGGGAAGAGAGCTGCTTATGGGAGCCCCTCATTTGCCATATCTGCAAGCAAACCCACCTAGAGCATAGCTTAATCCAGCACTGATGAGCAATTAGATTAGTTTTCAGGACAGGCCTTCTGTAACGACGGTGCCTTGAAGATAAAGGAGCGATGGTAAACAGTCAGCATGACTCTGAATAGCTCGTACCTTGAGTTTACTGTCAGAGGGCTGGGGCAAACCTGGGAGAGAGAATTCCCTTTCTCTAACACGTATCTTTTTTTCTTTTTCTTTTTTTTTTTTTTTTTTGCCCTTTCAGTTTTGGATGACCCTGTAAGCTCCAGTCCCCAATTACTGACGTTTCAGAAAAATTATGTTTAAAATATGGGAAAAGTAGATTAGATTCCTCTCCATATCCCTGTGAATGTAATTACCTCTAAACGTATCAGAATAACAGCTTACAATAAAACATTCTAGCCTCAGATTCTTGCACGTAAAGAGTATTCTGAAGCGGTACATATGCAGGCTATGTCTACAATAGCAAATAAGATAAGTTATTCCAAATCTGGTTTTACATGACATGCCTGGATTGCATTCATATAGGTAAACTGCTCTTACCCCTTTCCTCTGTATTCCCCGTTCCCCCTGCAAAAAAAAAAAAAAAAGAAACATGAAAGGGTCTTTTTTCATGTTGGCTCCTTGGTCTCTGGCCCATGACATCCCACAAACCATGATCTGTATCCAGAACGTCCTAAAAGATGAATCACTTCTCATGCTATGGAGGAAAGCACATTGCTGACAAACCATTTGTAGTTGCACGTTAAACCAGAAGACAATATCTTGGTTGTATTTATTTTTATTTAAATTTTGCTACCATAAGAGATCCGTCCTCCAAACAGGGAGGAAAAGGTCTGGCCGCACTTTTAGCTCCACAGCTCCAAAGTGCTAAGGGAAGACAAGGTGTGACCCTACACTTAGAGCATTTACCACAAAGGTCTCCACTCCAACCCTTCCTTCCAGCATTGTTTTGGTGTTACATGAAATAACTGTTGAATGCAAAATAAAGAGTCCTTTGAACAGGAACTGGGGCCCACACCCACCTCATATATGTGCTGACTGCTGAACGCATGAGTCATGTTCCTTCTTGCTCTTGTTCTTGCCTTCTCGGGGAATAGCTTCTACCTTTCTACACAGGATCTTACATCAACGGAATGGGTGATGAGTGAATGCTACTATGTTCAGTCTTTAAAAGTCCAATTTGGGCCCAAGTCCCTATTTATGAAAGAGTGTCTTTGGACACCCACTTTAGACGTATTTTGAAAGAAGATAACCACAGAGGGCTTTCTGGGGATCCTGATGCTGTTCATGTGTACCAGGAGGGCTGAGAAAGGTCTTCATGAGCAAGTCCTTCAGCAGATAGAGAGGGAATATGAGGAAAAAGAACCATAGTATAGTTTTGGCCTGGAATAAGGATCCTCCCAGAAAACGCTTGGGCAAAATTCATAGGCCAGGTACTACTACTTCCAGTAGGAAGCCACCTTCTTTTTGGAAGTGAAAGACTGCAGCCCTATCTATGCTATCTGGTCTCTGCAGCTTGTCCTCAGAGCGAGACAACATTCACACAGCCATTTCCTCTACTAATGTATAGAAAACCTATAACCTATTGTTTACCTCCTGGGGCCTTAGGGGAAAAAAAAAAAAGTACATAGTTATTTATCTATGTAGTCATTCATTCATTTTATTCAGCTTGCCTAAAGTATTGTGAGCGCTTGGTCACAGTCCACAAGAATAATGATTTTCTAGCACAACATAGCAAAATTCTCCCTCTCTCTGCCCAGCCCAGTATGGACTACATCCCAACAGGCTTTGGCCAGTGGCGACAACCAAAGAGTGCCAGGGCGTTCCCTGTTCTAGTGTTAATCAGCACAAAAGCATACCAAGAGCTTTGCTAGTAGCTAAGCAGTATGGACAACCACAGCTCAATATTTGAACCTCTCTCCTGTTTTGTTTGCTGGTGTAGAAATAGCCTTAATGCCTTTGTGCTTCAGCAGTTACTCATGGAATAGGGATAACAGGACTTTTTTTTACCTAGAAAAGCATTATCAGGTCCTCAAAAGTATTTATTGCTGGAGGTACAGTAGACGGTGGGCTCTATTCCCAATATAGGTGTGCTTCCTAGCAGAGTTTTAATGCTGTATGGAAGCTCAGTCAGACCCCCTGAAAACTATGTAAGCAGTTTGTTACTTCTGTCCTTCTGCGCTACTGTGAAGCTTCAGCAGACCTAATACGGGTGGATGATGCTTAATTGATTGCTGAACTAAAACTGATGGTTGCCTAGGTGCACATGGCCTCATGACCTAATTCTGTTCGTGATTTGCAAGCACGATGTACTCCTAGCTGCGAATACATATACTGGCTGCTTGCAGGAAGACTGATTTACCAAAGCTGAAATGATCCAGGAGAGAAAATGAGTGAGAGGAAAAAAGTGTAACACCCCCCCCCACCACCACCACCCGAGAAAGGAATGATCTTTCGGTATCTCTTAAATATGTTTAACAAACATGCACTAAATAAAGCATTTTCACAACCAAAGAGTAAAGCTTCTCCTGGTGAAAATAATAAATGAATCCTGCTGAAAAGGCAAGGAAAAAAATGGTTATTTTTAGTATTTAAAGACAGCACATAAGGTAGAGTAAATGGAGATCTGGGAAAGCTGTTAGCAGTGAAGGCAAACAAGCAGACAGCAAACTGCTGGTGTCAATGCAATACCTGTGGCCTTTGGGACTAAAGACAATCGCAATTATTTAAACTTATCAAGAACAAAATGAACAACCTGATCAATGAAAAACTTTGCTGATGAAGCAGTTGCCAGAAAAGGTGGCTGTTATCTATGTAAAGACAGGGAGAGAGCATAACCCGGCAAGTCTGAGGTGACTGCGTGAGTCCATGGCACTCCTCCATCTCCAACTGTATGTTCGATTTTGACCCTCGCCTCAGGGAAAACAGAGCAGAGCAGAAAGGGTGCAAAGAGAGCAAATAAATAAGATTACAGAGTAAAGACAAGGAGGAAATTTGATGTATAAGTAAGGGAGGGTTTATCCTTTATATTTAAAGAAAAAGCTGAGCAGAGGCTTTTCAATTAATTTTAAAGGCAAAACAACAAAAGGAGGCCTTTTATACATAATTAATCCATGGCTTTCAAGACACATTCTACCACATGAGCAAAATTTCTAGCAATATTTTAACACATGTACAGCTATAATGAGGTTATTCTGTGCTATATGCAAGTTCAAAAGCTGTGAAGATTCAGTCTAACTTGACACAGACCAGCGCTGCTTATGTCAAGTTTGTATTTATAACAGTCCTAACAGCCATGATCGGTTTTATTCAGTGGCAATTAGATTATCAGAATGAGCTCTTAATGTTGACCTGGATATTATGATCCCACTTTTCTTGAGGGAGGGGGGGTCGTTGTTGTTTTGTTTTTATTTTTCCCCCCAGTGACTAGCATACTAAGCTTGTGCATGTCTTTTCTTTGTTTTTGTGTCTTCTATGTTTTATTTTAAAAATGCCACTTATAGGTTGATCAATGCGAAATTATCTCTGCAAAGTGCTGTGTGATGGCGTTCAGTTTAAGCTAGACCTTCCGTGGCATCTCCATCACTGAAAGTGTCTTATGAATAGGTTAGATGATCATCCCTGAGAAACAACACAGGTAGAGCTGATCCTGCCCTGGGGCTGGGGCATGGAAGAGGTCACCTCTCGAGGTCCCTTCCAGCCCTATGAGCCTATGTTTCATTATTCTGATACAGCAAATTGTTGTGCCCCATTAAAATGAATACACCAATATAACACACATATATGGAGATCCCAGGAGAGCTCATTAGAGTGAGGTGAGATTGTGTTTTAACCCGCTTTTTTCAGTGCACAAACCAGCCAGCAAGTAACATGTAGCAGAGGGACAGAAACACGGGTAAACAAATATCCCATTATTATTAGAATTAAATCACCTTACAACTGTCCACTTCGGGATCCTCCTCTGAAACATCTGACTCACTACGCTTAGAGTCTAGCCACCGCAGAGGATGAACCTGATGTGGCTGAGCAATATATATGTTCCCAACTGAGATTATAGTTTTACTTCTAGAACTCAGTGTTCATTATCCATTTCTTATTTCTGAAAACTTAACTCATGCTTGTAGTCCTAACTAGACATCAAAATGCAGCTGAACCAAGGCTGGCTATCCTATTCTGAATAGTTATTATGCCTTATGTTAGAACGGCTCGTGCAAAGTGATGGTAGAGCTGCTCTTTGGATGTCTGCTGAGGCATGGGAGAGCTGGGGGATGAGCACCAAGGTAGGAATAGAGCAGAGGAAGGGAGAGCGTGAGTCCATCATGAGCTATGCAGACTGCGGAAATCAAAATTAGTGAGGTTCTACTGTAATTGCACATTTAGATGGGAAAAATAGAAAAGCTTTGTTTTATTTACTGTGTAGTTGTAGTCTCCGCAGGAGGCTGAAATGAGCCTCTCACTGTAAGAGCTGACTGAGTTTAATTACAAGTGCTCTTTGGAGCACATTTCATCATATTTTATACACTTCTTTTTTTGAGCCACTAATAAAGACTACAGAGAGCATATCTCCAGCACTGCTCTGCATAGCTAGTAGCTAGATAAAGACACATAGATCAGGGAGTGTGGGTCAAAAATAGAGAAAACAGTCCAGACTGACTGGACATGCACTGAGGAAGGCTCATTGCTGCAGGCACTCAATAGTAAGAGGTTACTAGGGGAAGAAATATGAATTGATCATTTCCAGATTTGTCAGTTTACAGCCAAATTTTCAGGGAAAGGAGAGTGTCTCTTTACGATTGGAAAAGAAAAATTGGAAATTAATTTAAGGAGAGAAGATTTCCGGCAGCCTGGTTGCATAGTGCTATGCATGGACATTTTGAGTACTTAATGAAAAAATATTTAAAAGCTCGTATGTAATTTAAAACTTCAAATCACAGTATATACATATGTAAATATATATATGTAAATATATATATGTACACATTTATTTTATGTGTCAGAGCAAACTCAAATCTACAAGCTGTAACTGGGTATAGGAGTTGCTATTTTGATTCAATCTATTGCATGTAATGAGACTGTTCATGATACTAAGCATCTCACCGACAGCTAAGGTCACATACTCCAGGAGCCTCAGGCACTGCTGACTAGTAATAAGGCACCTACTTTTTCCTCCATATTTTTACAAGTTCAAATAAATAAATGTTTAAATTGCAAAATTCAGAATATCATGGCTTTTCCCTTACCCATTAAGAGTCATTTTTCCAACTTGTACTTTTTGTTAATTTTTTTTCATGTTGTTTTTCCCCTCTACTATTCTAAAATTTAAATGTGATTTAAATGTGATATTATAGGTAGGTACTCTTCCCTTTCATCAGTGGTATCCAGCTGGTGAAGTATCAGCCTTTGGGAATGAAGGACTTTTACTCTAGAAGATTTGCAAAGTTAGCATAGAAGATTTCACCTGCTATTAGTAGGTTTATATTAGCTAACCAGGGATTGTAGATCCACTGTAGAGATGTTAGGAGCCCACAAACTGAATAGGCAATGCTGAAATCCTTCTCCCAAGATCCACATTTAGCAACGAAAGTTGTGGAGTTCAATTGTCCTCCCCAGATCTCAGTAAACTGATGAAAATGCAACTTGTAATGTATCTTTCTTTTTTTTTTTATTTTGGTCCCCAAATCTGCTATGATGTATAAATATGTTTCCCACATGAATAATTTGTTTTTCATGACCTCGAACTGAAACAGAAAGCATCTTCTTAAATCTTTGGAGGATCATAGTTAAGAGATAAAAAAATGAGTGAATGTATAAAGAAATGCCGTTCTCATTTTCAAAAAGGAAACTGGGATACGAAGAGTTCATGACACTCACTTTATACAGTGACTTTGGGTCAGAGAAAAACAATACAGATTTCTTAAGTCGATTTTCCTTTTTCTCCAGAAGATCATTGGCTTGCTTCTGCAAGCGCTATCCTGGGTTTTATGTCTAAACTACAGAGCTACTGAGGGCGTTCTGGTGTCATTTCTACTAAACCATTATTCAGCTTATGCTACAGCCTGTTCACAGACCCTGAAGCCATCTGGAGTGATCTGACCACCTAATGCCTGTAATATCAGTCTTAGCCTTCAAAAGAAGGAGGCTTGCATATCCAGGCAGCTTATTGGGAATGATCCCTGGCCTGTGCTAGCACTCAAATTATTTTGGGAATTTATTAATAGAGTATCAGCTGGACTGGGCCAAAACAATGCTAGAGCCTAGATGTATGATCCGGTATTGGCTAATTTACTGCTATAAACATAGCCACAGGGACCCGGCCTTCAATAAGGCATCATTCTGGGGCCCAGAGAGGCTTACTGTCACCCTGGTGATCATACCATGGTCTGAAGATACTTGTATCTCTTACCTCATCGTAAGCATTTCTGTTCTACATATCTGTGAGTGCCCACAAGTAAAATAACAATAATACACTTTTTTTCTTTTTCCTCACTGACTGACTATCCAGCATAGTGTCTTGACACACTGGTGCAGTAGTCGAATATGAGCAGTGTTACTCAGTTAGGCATGAAAGTTCTGCAGGGGCCCAGAAATATGGATAATTATGGAGAAAGAAGACTTGCCTGCCAGATTCCCTGCTGGATAGAGAGACAGGAGCCGGGGCTTCACCTCCTGGTCCTTTAGACAAAGAACCTGTTCAGAAACATGGAGTGCCTCTGGGGTTGAAATGAATGGACTCACCTAAAACGGATAAACTAACTGTGCAGTTTGAGAGAGTGAAGGAAGTGCTGTTTGCTCTGTGTGCTGCCCTTCTCTCAGAGCAGGTTATACAGCTTCAAATTAGTCTGAAATACAATCAGTCTATAATATGAATATTAGTGAAATCTATTGTCTAGCCATGGCATATCCTCTCCTATTGCCCCTGTCATGGAAAATTCTCATACCGTTCTGGGTCATTGCATTCAAACACATGGCTGTGAGGTGGCAAATCGAAGCTAAGCAAGGCTGGAAAAGGATCCCAGGTGAAGAGACTACAATTTAAAATCCCCATCTGGAAACGAATGGTCAAACAGCAAAGTTTACGTCAGAAGAGCTGCCATCTCTTGGGCAAGTGTGAGAGCTCAGCTCTGCAGCAGCTGAACCCAAGCAGCAGCATCGTTCACTTTCCCAGGACACAGGGATTGCAGCAGCTGAGCAAGCCTTAAAATTGCTTCCAGTCTGAAGCCCCCACTCATACTGTGCCTTCATGCCCTGCCTCGCTGCTTGAGATCTGGGTATGACCCCAGCTCTCTCAACTGCCAGAGCCCAGCGCTGCCTTCCCAGACAGGGCAGCATCTTTGACTTCACCCTTTGCCTGAAACAGTGCCTCCTCAGTGGCTTTCCTAAAAAAGCAGAGTCATATCTGGGCTTTTAAATGCTGAAGCAAAAGCAGTCTTTGTGAACGATGTGTCCGGGACTTGGTAGGAGAGGAAGAGGAACATATTTGGGAAAAGCAGGATGAAAGGGATCAAGCGAGGTGTATGGTAGATCCAGGTTCCACATCACAAAGGCAATGTCAAGCGCTAACGAGAGCATTCCTGATGGGACTCCCTTGGATATGATGAGAACTTGAGGGGGAGCCTGATGACCTAAAACAAAGAAACGACTTGGGTGAAAAGCCGACTGAGATCAATTAGGAATTCCCCAGTCTCACAACTCCCCTTCTAAATAGCTGCCACCCATTTTAATGCACTGGAGAGGAGAGGTGCACTTCTGGGAAACAATCCTAACTGCCTTCATAGACAGAGACCTGAAATCCTCAGTTACATCACTATTCCCATGTGAGGATCATGTCTTTCAGGGAGAACTGCAAGATCAGGGCAATAACTAACAAAGCTACAAAGCTAAAATTAGAATTGGAAGATAAGCGTTGAAGAGCGTAAGACAAAACAGAAGAGAATTACACTGAGAGATGTGAAGTGAAATGACAAGGTGTTCCAGAAGAAAGATAGACAAGGTGCTATCACAAGTAGTGAAACTATGGGAAAGAAGAAACAAGTCAAAGTGAAGATGGGGAGAAACTAGAAAGTAAAAAAAAAGGGAAAATTTTTCTCTGTGTTTTCAAATTCATTTCCTTTATTGTCTCTCACTTCTGATTTCCACTGGTGTAAAGGTGTGCAAGAACAATGCCTGGAAGATTCATTCCAGCACATTACAAGCACAATTAGAAACCTCTGTCACATTGCCTTATATTTTCTACAGCCTTGGACGATTCCAGGTAGAGTTCATGCCATTCATGCTGTACAATTACAAGTATATCATTTGAATAACGGAGAGTGAAACTTACCTTTTAAGCATCTCCCATCACTTTGGAATAAGAATTCATGAACATTGTAATTTCTCTTGACAATTTTATTCAGAACCTGTTTTTGTTTTCTTATCAAAGCTATTTAAAATCATGAACTTCTCTGTGTGATAATTTACTTCATAACACTTTTATTTCTCCTTTAAGGTTTTTATTATTAATGAGAATGTATTTTTATTGCACAGAGTGCTGACACCTTTACTTATAAAGACAGTAGGAATGTGTCATTTGATCATCTAATGACCTCTGGTGGATGAATCTAATTGACTCACAAACACATTATGTTTCACACTGGTTTTAACTTGTATCGATCTAAAGCATTACTACTGGGCTGTGCACTGACCGCTTTTCCATGCTGCAGAAATGTTCAGATGCACAAAAAAAAATACAAAAACAAACAAAAACAAAAAAAACCACAAAACCTTATTTCAAACCAAGAAGAAAAGTCACTCCTCAAAATTCAGGAGCTGAAACTAATTAACAACAACAACAACAAACCTAACAATAAATACCTATCACCTTTAATTTAGACCAGCTTTCCTCTTGTGGTCCCAAAATCTTTTTCCCTCTGTGCATTTTGTACAGTACACACAAAGGAAATAGAGTATCGTACTTGAATTATACTGTTGGTCCTACTTTTCTGCCAGCCTCTTTAGCAGTGTTTTTACACTACACACTGAGAATCTGATTACCTGTTCACCCTCCCCTGCTAGAAATATTTCAAGTAAACTTAAAAATACAGTGGTTTAGAGTTTCCTTCAAATGAAAGTGTGCTTCTCCTACAGATTGTACCTGCTCTCCAGTTCCTCTGGAAGGCAAAAACTTGCAAAGCAAAGAGAAGTGTAGCTTACAATTAGAATTAGAATTGCTAAATCTTTGCATTATTATTATTTTTTTTTAGATATTCGTACTAGCAGTGAAATAGTTAAAACAGCAAGTCGTATCCTGTAGATTGACATGTGGAATAAGACCCTGTTTATGAGGCATGTTCACTTAGAGTGAAGTTTTAGAAATTTAAGGTTAATGAACGGTAATCCTCTGCTGAGGAGGCATCTTCAGGTCCTTTCATAGGCTTTTTCTACCCCTAGCTTTGTAAAGGCGTATTGTGATCACCACCAGAACAGTGTAAGTCTAGAGGAATGCCAGTGAAGTCACTGGATTTATGCTGCTGTAATGGAGATTACAGAGTCTATGATTAGTCACACACTGGTACAAGAGGGAGAGCAGGTTAGCAGTGCCTATTTTTTACACCACAGGATAATAAGGAAAACAGAGAACGACATCCTTGTAAAACGATGGAGCACGGGAGTGTCTATTGCCACGCAACTGGAAATGAGTTAGTGAAGAAAAAAAGAGTAAAGAAGGAAAGAAATCCTTTCCACTTACTCTTTGCTTACTAAATATGTGAAGGGACTGTAGAAGTTTTTTGATCCTCTCAGATGTTCCTAAGTAGATACAAGAGAGCTATTAAACAATGCAAAAAAAACCAAAAAAACCCCAAAAAACCAAAAAACTTCTAGTCCTGCTTTGCATTTATAGCAAGATTCTTTTATATCATTCAGTCAATATAAGAGTTTGTTGAAATTAGTATAAAATACTTCACTAGCTTTAGTTTGTTGTTGATTTTAACCGTGAGAGCATTTGAAGTGAGATTGCAACCAAATCCTCTCATAGCCAGGTTTCATTCGTCTTTCTTCCCTTGTGTGTTTGTAACAAATCCGTTTTGTCACTTGGATGCGAGCTATTCTTACAAGAGATATTCCTAAGGAGCAAATACAGGGCACGGAAGATATCGTTTAAGTCTGCCGTTGGTGTTGTAGCTAAGCGGATAAAAGCACGGAGAGGTCTGAAGACCTTTTGTGTACTCCAGAGAGGTTCTCCCACTTAGTGCAGAGACCTTTTGGTTGAGGACCCATAATAGGAATATCCGTGGTGGCTGCTATTCTAGTTCAGTCACTGAAGATCTCGCATGCAAAAATCCACAAATTCCATCTCTAATCCCTGGCATAAACCTTGTATTATCAGACTGAATTACAAAGGCAGGGAACGTTTTTATTTTGCCTCCACTGCACGCTCTCCTATTCTCATTTGTTATAGCCATCTTACAAACTGAAATTCGTTCTGTCTATATCTGTCTCAAAATAGACGGACATCCTGCTCTGAGAAAATCTTTCCCTAATCTAAATTACTTGCCTCCCCCTTGCCTCTGTTCCTTGTTTTTATTCCTGCATGCAGTTCTGGCACCAGTGCAAGACTGTCTTGGACAGAAAACAAAATCCTTTAACAATTCCACCAACCTAGGAGCCTCACTAGGGAGGAAATGGGAAACCTCTTCCCCTTCTCTCTTGCTACCAGCCGCTGAATCAATGGAGGTCATTATATTCCTTGCCCAAGAAGTCAAGGGGTCAGAAAAGAGCAGCTTTGTTGGGGAGTTGCTTCAGTCCGATATTATGGATTTGAACAATGAAAACAGAGCCGAATTGTGAGAACCCATGTGAGATTATTTAAGGCAAGATAAAGTCGTTTTAACCATGGCTATTGCAAGTGGGCTTTGCATCACGCAGGGCACCCCTCTAGCCAGATCATGGGACAGGATCAGTGAGCTGAGCGAGGCAGGAGGAAGGAGCAGAAGTCACACCAGGACAGAGCTGCTGGAGCTCTGAATGATGGAAATTCACTGCCGGGAGCAGAGAGGACGAGACCGATTACCAGACGACACCTTTGGACTGCCCAGAAAGTCCCCTCATTTCACAGGGCAAGTTTTATACTTCCATCTTTGGCACAGCAGTTCGTCAGATGAGTTTTTGCCTACTGCAGGCAACTTCTAATGTGTCCTGGGGAAAGGACGATCCCTGAGGCCAGTGCGGCGCAGCCACAGTTGGGCATTAGAAGATGAAGTTACTGTTCCTTTTGTTCCTTTAATTACCTGCCTTGCTTTCCCAGGCTCAGGCTCCAGGTATCCCTGGAGCAAGCACAAAACTGCTCCTCTCAGAGGTCCACCTCTGTTCTGGCACCACTTCTGGGCAAACTAAATTACTTGGAAATATTTTCTTTCCTTTTTTTTTTTTTTTTTTTCTTTTTCTTTATTCTGACTTTTGTTAAAGTTAGACTCAGCTTAAATTCCAAGCCAGAAAAAAATCACTTCAGGTTAAAAACAACAAAACCCCAAACAGCATTTCTTTCTTCTCACTTTAAAAGCCTCAGAACTGGACATTTTGAACATTTTTTAAGTTTCTCAAATTGCAGTGGAAGAGGTGAGCATGTTGGAACCAATCTTCCCAGGAATAGCTCCGGTTTGAGTTAGCAGCATTTTATAACAGTAATGAAAATTAAAAAAACATTTCCTCAACAATTCCCAGCTTTCCCTCATCAGAATTACTTTAACTTGCTTCCAAAGTTGATGAGATGCTTTGTGACCTCACAACAAAACATTTGAGTTCAATGGCTCTTGAGCTTTTCTTTTTATTAGGAAAATAATGAGTATAATAATAAGAGTATAATAATAACTCTCATAACTCTCTTTAGCAGTTACATATAGAGATGACAGAGAAAGGTAGGCATTAATTTTTCCCATGATTCTTTAGGTATCTCATCAAGGCAGCCTTCAACATAGAGCCCATGCTGATGCCTCCTCTCTCACCTTCTACTGTATAGAGTTGCTAAGTTTCCATTTAATGTGTCTCAATAAGAGGCCCAAAATTAAGTTATATGAGTGTACCGGGGGCAGCAGAAAGGGCATAGCTTTCTCGTTGGACACAGCACAGCAGCTTAGCAGGTATGCGTACCCCAGCCCAGCTTTGATGTATGACCATAACCTGTGGCAGATGCAAGTTAAAATGTTGTTAGACCATGTCGAAGTGGCAGACGTGCTTTCAGTTGCTGCAGCTCAGCTGAAACCCAGCAATTTATTTGGCCACAGCAGGCCTGATCGTGTGTCACAGCCCTATGTCAACACGAGCCTGAAGCGTTTTAAGAGCTCTGAGGCATCTTCTACATGGCTTACAGGAAGACGCCATGATTTTGCTGCAATGGATCCTGAACTCATTTGGTGATGTGGAGGAAAGAACGAACTCTAGAGGTGTTTGCTTGATGACATCTTTTTTACTATTCAGTTTTCTAAAGGGCGGGTTTTAAAACGATTATATGTGGCTAGATTTATAAGAACTTTTGAGGATTTTTTTTTCAGATATTTAAGCACACAAAAAGGTAGTTAGACGCTGAAATACTTTTGAAAATCCCATCAGATCTCTGATCTGCACCTTTAGGCATCTAATTACCTTTAAAAATGTTGTCTCTGGTGTCTATGAGAATTGTATCTTTTGCATATTAGGCTCTGTTCCACAAAATGTATAAAAGTTGCATGCATTTTCTTGCCACAAAGGGAAAAAAAAAAGACCAAAAAGTTGAAACAAATCAGCTGTCAATTTAATCTCAATCACAAAACATCACCACAATCATTGTTCTTTTGTTTCTCTGTTTTACTTTCTAAAATTCCTGTAATTATATGCAATTACCTATTATGCTGGAAATTGGTTCTCCAAGACATAGAATCTGATTTTTTTCTTAACTGTACAAAATATGCAATTTAAAAAAGTGAGCAGTTTGAGTGTGGAGAAAAATGAGGCTACAGCTGTAGGATTTTGTTATGCTTTTAGTATCAAATCACAAAACCCATTACATTATTTATCCTACAGGCAGGCCTTGTGCTGCAAACATTGAATACAATTGCATACCCTAGGAAAAGAAATGTGTGCTTTTTAATTGCCCCTGATTTAAACAACCCTTAATTTCATTAGGCTCATTTTTTTATATTTTCTATGGGAAATCAAAACAGTTTATTTTAAACCATGGATATGAATTTCTGATTTTTTAAAAATCCTGATGGCTGAACATTACACTATATGTATGCATAGATATATACACATATCCATAAAACAAAAGTACATAATTTATACATAGACACACATGCATATGCACGTGTGCACACACAAATATGAAAATGTTCTTGTTATTTCCTGTCACTATAACATTCAAATCTCAGAAAAATAGCAGCCTGTATAATTTCTGCTCCAAAAGTAGAACACTGACCCTGAATTCAAGAGCTTTCAAAAAATAAATCCCAGCAAAGTCATACTTCGGGCCTGTGTTTGAAATTTCTGTTTTTTTTCATATGCTACAATTCAAACTACCGAGTCCTAAAATTAATCTGTTTTGCTGAGTTTTGTTGTTGTTGTTTTTAATGTTGCTTTGCTTCATCTGTTGGAAAGCTCTACATAAGCTGTAGGCGGGAGGTTAAGTTTTAGTGTGGATAGGTGGCACGCAGGGGCCACCTATCCTCTTTCTTTAGAGGGGCATAACTTTCATTCCCATTAACTCCAATAGGATCGATGCAGGTTTACCATGGGAAAAGATCTTCCTGCCGTGGTAGTACAGTATGTTGCATATTCAAACCCAAAACATATTTGGAACAGAAACACAAATACGGGAAAGCTGGGAAAGAAATCTTTTACTTTATGTGAAACCCACCGGTGTGTTGTTGGCGTGCCTTGCCTATGGCGTGTGCATGAAGGTCTGCGTAGCGTGCCGTCATCACTGCGCACATGTGGTGGAGGTTGGGTCTCCTTCACGTTAGCCATGAGCAAGCTTTACTCTGCCTGCCTTTCGGAAAAAGTGCGCATATTCACAAACACTGAAAAAGACCAAATTCTGAGCAAGAAAAGTGGCTGACGATGATTGTGATTGACAATAACCTAACTGTTTAGTTGCTCTAGATGACTTTACGCTTTGATCCTGCCCAGCAGAACACAGGACAACTTTGGCCTTTGCTTGCACTAGAGCCTGAGTTAAGTGTTGTACCAAAATCTGCTTATTTTACCTTGTTATCTCTGACACTGTTAGGCCACTTCAGAATTTCTCTCCTTTTCAGAAGATTCTGCTAGTTTGAAAACCTTTGTAATCCGAACATTAAATACCAGGTCAGCTTGTCAGAGCCATTCAACTTGAAGCAATCAAAAAAGCCAGGTGCTTAGATAATAATATTCGTGTGTTTTACACTGAATTCATCTCACTCAGAATCATCTGGCTCTTTCAGGATGTTTATTTTGCTTTCACCCAACAGCATATTTTTCTTGGGTGCTAGGTAACACGGAAGCTCTTTGGAGGGTAAAAATAGGCTGTAAGAGAGATCTGAACACTGTTCTTTGTCCTTGCGAAGGGTTAAAACTAGAAAAAAAGGTGGGGGGGGGAAGAAAAGGGGGGGAAAAAAAAGGAGAGGAAGAGAAAAAAAAATAAAAGGTTAGTGTTTTCTGTCCATTAAAGGGAGTATTCTGTTCTGAAACCGAATTGGTCATGCATTCTTCCTGCGTTTCCTGGCAGAGAGGAGACTG
Source organism: Struthio camelus (assembly GCF_040807025.1). Classification (NCBI taxonomy): domain Eukaryota; kingdom Metazoa; phylum Chordata; class Aves; order Struthioniformes; family Struthionidae; genus Struthio; species Struthio camelus. Next base: position 11,981,342 of record NC_090944.1, on the reverse strand, counting down.
ACTGCAGCACCTGCCTGCCCGGCGCGGGGCTGGCCCCGTCCCTCGGCCCCGCCGGATCTGTCCCCGATTACCCACGTCGCTTACGGGACCAAAGAAGCTTTGAGATGCCGGTTTCTAGTTAGCTCCAGATGAAATTCCTCCTGGAGCGTAGCTGGAAGTCTTTTTTGTTTTGTTTTGTTTTTTTCTCCCCCCGGCCTTTTTTTGCTGCGGGACACAACTGTCCTCGCTCTGAGCCGAGGGCCTGGATTCCATGCAATTTTATGGGAGGAAATGGACAACGCTCTGTTTTATTCTCCTTCGCATTTGCCTCCAGCAAATGCCTTAAAAATTTGTAAAAAAAAAAAAAAAAGTTTTTTGGTTTGTTTGATCTTTTTTTTAACTAAAGAGGTACTTTAAAAAAAAAAAAAAAGTCTGTTAAAAAAATTGTCTTCCTCAATTTCTGTTGAACGCTCTGGATTACCTGATTTTTCATACTTCTTCCTCAGATTTACCTCCAAATTTGATTTCTCAGCTCAGTCACTGCAGCTGGGCAGTGAAATGGTAACAAGACAACCTAGCTGCTCACACAGAAAAAGATATTTTTACTAAGAAAGAGAGAGATCTATCTGCTTAAGTTTCACATTTAAGGAAAAAAAAAAGTTAACACCAAACATTTCTGTCTGATCTATTATTTAAATAGCAGGGATATCTTCAAAAATTCAATCTTTTTCTCCAAAACAAAACAACAAAAAATCCATTTTGGAACTGAAGCGTTTCCTTTTCTGCGATTACTGACTTGTTGCACTCTGGCAAATATGTTCGGGTAATGCTAAGAAAAAGAAGGTTGTTTCTAAAATTGTTTCTAGGAAAGACTGAATTATTTATGAAGACCTGAGGGTTTTTTTTTTCCCCTTTGAGGGGGAAAGCAGAAGCACTTTCTTAGGCCGAAATCCATCTTCCCAGCGCTGCTCCGGTAAAAGGGCCATATTCCATAATCTGAATTTTCCTATAGCCAAGCGGGAGAAAATGAAACGATTCAGCGAGCAGTAGATGTCCCATCCCAAGTCACTGCTCTCTAAAGGACAATTTTCAGGCAGTTAGGCTGTGGGCCCTGTAGGTGATATGACTCTCATATGTTTTATGAAATTTAAGAGTATAGAAAACCATCGGACACCTGGGCACGCCGAGACGTGGGATGGTTCTGAGCAATGCTGCCAGCTCCAGTAGAAAGAATTAACCACCAACAAAACCAGGTTGGCCTGACCGTATTTCCTTTCTTACTGCTGCTACAGCCACCCTCATCCTTTCTTTGCCTCAGTTTATCTCTATTTCAATAGAACAAGAATAATCCACCTCATAGCGGAAGCAGGTGAAATTATGCGTATTTACTGACAACTTGTCAAAAAGTAGAATGCGTGTGGTTCCCACTGAAGGATGAAGACTTTTTTTGTTTTGTTATAGCGTTCATATAAATTGGAAAGGAAAAAAAAAATCTAAAGAGAGGTTTTGACCACATCAGTACTGATGGCAGGTTTTCATTTTGTATTTTTTTTAAAGTAGAAGTGGAGGAAATTTTGAACGGTAGAAAATCCAATTGTTTCATTTAAGAATATGAGGACTGAAGTTTGCTTTTGCTTTCCTGACTGAAAGAAGTTGCTATGGAAAATGTAGTAAAATAAGGACATTCTGAGGCTGCTGAATCTATATTTCTAATAGAAGATTTATGAAAGGACAATTAGCCTGTCCTCGTGCTGGGAGCGTATGATCTGTTGGGGCTGCTTTGAGACCCTCGGCTGAAAAGATCTGGAGAAGTATCACTGAGTGTCTCTTCGGAAGAGGGCTGAAGGCTTTCAACTGTTTGTTTGCCAGGAGAAAGGAGGAAGCAGAAAGCTGGCTGCAGGTGTATCCTATTAACCCTGTTGTAGCAAAAGTCAATAACCAGTAATTCTGAGAATTTTGAAAAGATTTGCCCAGTGTCCCAGCTGTGTTTTCCCATTTTGCACAAAATATGTGTGCTGTGGCCTTATCTTTTGGACAATGTAAGCATTTAAGGAGAGGCATTCTCCTTCTATCCAGATGTCACCAAGTCACCTACCATAAAATTGCCTGGTCTCCTGCAGGCTCAAATCAGTAAAACAAAACAAAAATGCTAAATCATTCATTTAAATGCTGTGATAGGTCATTTAAGAGGAAAACATGCCTGAATTGGCCTCCGGAATATGCTATTTCGTGGATTGTCTGTGGCCTTTTATTTGCATATATTTTGTTTCTTTCCTTTTTTTTTTTTTTCCAATGAGGTAATGAGCACACTCACACCACCAACCCCACCAGTGCTATTTACTTCATGTATACTTGAGGGATCCTTTCTCTGATGAAATCCAGTTGTGGCCATTTTGGTGCTGCCAAGCCTTTGGCAATCTGGTTAGATTAATGAAAGGTGCTCTTGGTAACCACATCCTCTGTCCTGAGGGTAACCAACACTCCACCTCCAGAGCCATCCCCGAGAACACACTAGGCTCGGAGGCAGACAGTCCTTAAATAATATGGTCCTTGCTGCTCAGATTGATATCTGTGAACAGATGTTAATTATAAGGAAAGCAATAGTAGAAATGCAGATGGTATAGAAAATGTCTATTCAGATTCAATCTGTGTTGCTTTTTATAATACTCAATACTGTTTTCATTGAAGCGCTAGGTCTGTAAGAATATGTTGCAAGGCTTTAAACAGAGCACCCCTACCCCCTTGTGGCATAATGGCATTTCTGGAATGGAAATAAACCCTTATGAAAATTGCTTTCTCTGGTTATCAAAAGCACCTTAATCATAAGACGGAGCAATGCTGGACAGCTGTCCCACTCCTTGCTAACACTGCATTCCCTAAGGCTCAGCCTAGCTATTCATGCAGTGGCCTACAGTGGGCTTTCAGACTTTTGCAAAAGAAATCAAACCAACAAAAACAACGCGAACAAAGCTGAAGAGCCGATATTTTGGCTGGTTTCCACTTATTTGTGTTCCTTTCTGTTGCGTTTTAAATGTCAGCCCTTGCTTGGCTTTTGCCTGGGTGTTATGCAGAGGGTTGTGGTGCGTCGTGTTTCCAGGGCATGGCATGTGGTAGAAGGCTGGTTCAGGATGACTTCAGACGGGTGATGTTTTCAAACACAGCAAGGTCACAGTGAGCAACAAAAGTCATCTCAAACATATTTCAGCCCAGGTGCCAAAACTAGCCTGGTTGTTTTGATGCAATAGCAACATAACTTCACCTACTAGTAGATGAAGCAGACCTATTACTCCAGGAACACTTACATTACTAGGGTATACTTGTTAGTACTGAACTTTCAACAGTAGCAGCTAATTTAGAACACTTTTGTGCAGTTTTTCCAACTTAATGCATCTCAGTTAAGATTTTCAAAATGGTTATTTACATATTCCATGAGCTACAGGTGGAGCTGCGGATGGGTCCTTTAAACTTTTGAAAATGATTCCCTGAATCTCTCTGACTTTGAGCCTTCAGACTCTCTTCTGTAATTATTCCTTATCAGGAATGTGAAGCTTGTACTTAACTTTTTGTTTTTAATTTAAACATCACCTAATATGCATCTAATATCTGCAAAAAAATGAAAAAAATCTCAAATAGCAATCAGACCTTAGTCTTATCAGCTTCAGTTCCCTTAAAGTGTGTTGATATTGATTTTGGGTTTTTTTTTTTTTTGCTATTGGTGCTTAGCGTCCTTCAAATCTTCATGTTCTAAACATCATGGAGTCTTATTTTCTTTCAAGGAGGATCATCTCTTGATTTTGTGCTTCATCTTTTTATACAAGTAACAGCAGCTGCATATATGATGTTTTGCACTACTGCATAAGGCTCATAGGAATTGAAATGAACAGCAACTTTGACTTCTTCATCTTTAATTTTTTTTTTCTCAATGTCCAGTGCCTTATATGTACATTTAAGAATAAATGTAGGTCTCACTGGGAATAGTAATGTCCTTCTCATTCTCAGGGAAGACAGACACTATTAAAACATTAGCTGAGATGTTTTGCTTTCCTATCTTATTAACTAACACACGACTGACATTTTTGGACAGTGGGACCATTTTTAGTCATGTATTTAAAGCATAAATTTGATTCTTTTTTTCTTTTCCCTTTCTTTATAAATTATAAGTCATCCTTTCTTCAGGAAATTTAGCTGAAATTTGCTTTAGCGACAAAGCAGATTTTCATCTGATGCAGGCTATATTAGGACTGAAGTTTAGACACAAAAATGCTAGAGGTCAGACCCCCCTGCCCCCCTTTTTCTTATTCCTCACAAACGTGGCTAAAAATAGATCAAAGAGAACAATCAGGAGAAGCAATTTGATGGAATTTGCTGATACTGTTGCCAGTCCCATGTACTGCAAACAACTCTAAGTGCAGTCACAACACGCTAGGATTATTCTCATTTTGGAAAAAAACAAAATATGACATAACAAAAAATTCTTGCACAATTTTGGAGCCTGCTCATCATGGAAGACAAGAATGGATGGTTGCCACAGCCAAGATACCCTTCTTGCCAATCATTTATTCCTGATTTGTGGATAGGTGAAATAGTTTTCCGGAATATGGAGGGAAGGACCATCAGAGTCCTCACATTGGAAGATACTGTCAACATCGTCATATACCAGCCTGGAGAACAAGGCTCCCCAATTGTCAGCCTCTAGCTCTGCCTTGCAAAAAGTTCTCTTAAATTGTGCCAGCCAGTGTGTTAAATCACAGGTTCAGTTTCTTGCCTCAGCATGCAGCTTGGCTATAGAGGCAAAAATTACTACTTTAACTCTAAAGCAGTTGGTGGGGTATGAAGACATACAAATGAATATGAGCAGTATATAAGTATACAGACAAAGTATGTTTGAATTTTTTTACATAGGGGATTTATTGGAAAATAGGTAAAGTGTTTATTTAAAATGTAGTCACCTCTCCATGCTAGTTTCCCTGCGTTAGCCTATTACTCTATACAGCAAAAGCTGTTGTATAGAATGGCTTACTGCATTTCAAAGGTTGAATTGTGCTGACTTTAAAGCTGCTCTACCTGTAGCTGGATATATTTGGTGGTTTCAGATACATAAAATAATATTAAAAAAAACTCTTCAGAGGGCAAATATTAACCCCTAAACACCTTTTCTCAAGATCCCTGGCCTCGTCCATCCAATCCCCAAGATTTTCAGCATGTTTCACCATTTTCCTCCATTCAAGTAATGTACAGTTGTCTGATGTTCATTGTTCAGCATGTGAGCCACCAAAAAAGGGTACCAGAGCCATCTGCCTGCAACTCAACCATATTTCCTAAATGATTAATGAATGTTTGAAGGATAAGACAGTGAACATCCTAAAGTCTGGCCATGCTATTGTTTAAATGAAGCATAAGTACACTTGAAGAAACCTTAGTTTGTTACTCATTTTCGGAAAGAGAAAAGGGCTAATATCACGCAATAATTTATTTGGATCCAGTTAACGTGTCCCTGTCTGCAGCCTTGCACTGCACTATTAAACAGCTGCTTCAGAGGTGGCTGAATTGCCCTGATAGATGACTTGATATTTTAATATACTGGGTAAAAAAAAAGCTTTCCATTTCCTTTAGCATGAAAGATGAGATAGTAAAGTGGAATATTCTACTTTGCTGCTTTGCTCAGGAAACTGGCTCAGTAATGAGGATGTGGGTGAATCAAATATTTCTAACATTGTTTAAGAACATGTCTCCAATTGATTTAAAAAATCTCTCTAGGGGTAGTTTCTTAAATTAAACTTAATGATACTGTGCATCAGTTAAGATCTATTAGATCCAGGAGACATGATAACATTTATTAAAATGATGGGTTTCATGCTTACACTGTTTATGAAGTTTAAACATAATTCTTCCAATTAACCTGCATCGTTCTTAGCAACACAGAAGCATTTAATAACAAACATAATGAGAAGTTCCTTTGATGTAGTCACAGGAATGTTCACATCAGTTATTTTGACACTTAAATAGCACTTCATGTTCCTGTTAATTCACCATGCGACCTGTAGTCGTGCCATCTGGGACTGAGAAGTTGTCACATCCACTGAGTGAACGGTGTTGGGTGGAAGAGGCCACAAGAAGTGACGTGAGAAGGTTTCAGACAGGGCTTCTGCCTCCTCCTTTGCTGAGGAGGCAGTACCACCCCTTCCTATAACTGATGCTGTGCTGGCAAAGCGCTTAAAGTGCTAAATGAGTGCAAGCTGCTTGTGGTAGGGACTCGCTTTCACCGTAGGTTGTTTGAACAGTGTCACGGATCCAAACCTCAGTCAGGGCCTCAGCCTCTGCCAAAGAACAGATAACGGCATACTCTGAGATCCTCATCACTTATGGTTAAAAAGCCTTTGGCATTTCTTACAAAAGGAGTGAGAAGTTAAATGCTGGAAGTCTGACCAAATTACAGCTGTTCATATGAACATCTCTCTGCCTCTGCATGGTGGCATAGTTGCCATTTTCATCACTATCTCGGATTCTGTAATTCCTAGCCAAGCCTTTAAGAGAAATTCCCCTAGGCTATAATGTCAGCAGTTCAGTAGTAAGCAAGAGCTAGTTTGGAAAGAAAAAAAAGATCTGCAAGGCCTGAAAACCTTTTCAGGGCATAAACTAACTTCTAGCTCACCAATTTTCAATCACTGAGGCATAACAATAAGAAAGGGTATATACAGAAAGCACTATAAATATAGCATTATACATATACATCTATATGTGTTTCCAGGATACAGAAGCAGAAAAAAATACTAATATGGGCTCCAAACCACTGCAGCAGGTGGTAGAAGGTGAAGAAGAAGAAATAGGTTTGTGGGGAGGTGGAAGAGACAGCAAAATGTGGCTGTGGAAGGAGAATCACAGAATCACAGAGTCACAGAATGGATGAGGTTAGAAGGAACCTCTGGAGATCATCTAGTCCAACTCCCCTGTTCAAGCAGGCTCACCTAAATAACATTGCCCAAGACCCTGTCCAGATGGCTTTTGAATATCTCCAGGAAAGGAAACTCCACAACCTCTCTGGGCAACCTGGTCCAGTGCCCAGTCACCCTCACTGTAAAGAGCTTTCTCCTCATGTTCAGACGGAACTTCCTGCTCCTTTGCTGGACTCACTCCAGGAGCTCCGTGTCTCTCCTGTATTGGGGAGCCCAGTACTGGACACAGTGCTCCAGATGCAGTCACATCAGGGCTGAGCAGAGGTGGAGGACCACCTCCCTTAACCTGCTGGCAATGCTCTTCCTAATGGACGTCCCTCGACACCACTAGCTACAGGACCCCAACGAGACTCTGTGCCACTGATCACAGCCCTCTGAGCTCTGCCATTCAGCCAGTTCTCAATTCGCCTCACTGGGAAGGTAGGGTTGCAGAGGAAAAAGCTCAGAAGGACAAAAAGAAAGCTGCAAGGACTGGAGAAATGGGCAGACAAGAAGCTGGCAGCTGGAGAAAAGAAGGTGAGGAAAAAACAGCAGCAGTTCAAGGAAGGGGAAGACCTCAATGTCAGGGAAGAAACCAGAGGAAGAGGTCCAGATCTGGAGAAACAGCAGGAAGATAGAGGGGAGAGGAACAGTCCCCCACAGACAAGGAAGGAACAAGGATGAAAAAGCTAAGGAGGCAGCAATGACGCTTCCTTTAGGAAAGACGGGAATCACCATGCTGGCAAATCAGTTTCTCCTCTCTCTCTGAAAGGTCTGGCTTTGGTAGTAATTTGATAAAGGATATCGGTGAAGGCAGACTTTAGGATTATCCAGTATATCATAATTATGGTCTTTGCATAATCATAGCTGTATCTTCAAGCAAAGTAATGTCCAAAGAGTTTCTAATGTGGTTCAAACATAGCAGAAGGAATGACAATGAACAAAGAAGAATGAGGGACCATGGCTGAAGTACCTAAAATCTGTGATACATTATTACTCATATTGTTTGTTTTTATTTTGTTTATTTTGTTTGACATAGAGCAGGAAAGGAAAAAAGAGGAAGGACAAATGAGCCTGGAGGAGGCAGAGGAGAAGGGCTGGGCAAAGCATGCAGTGACAGAAACGTGCTAATTTGTTGCTAATCAGAGGAAGCCAAAAGGTTCCTCAATTACACTGAATTGGCAGTAGAAAGGTATACATATTTTAAAGGGTTTAGGAAGAGGTGGATTATTCAGTGAGGCTTTCAATGTATTTTAGGACGGACAAGGTTTCATCATGTGTCTGCACAGATAAGTGTCTCACATGGGTCATTCATCATCCAAATTTAAAAAATCTTAGATTGGAAGAGATGAAAAGAAAGCCTCTGAATAATAAGAATAGAAACCCTATCACATGAGAAGAGACGAGAAGAGCAGGACTGTACTAGCTTTACATAGAAAACTTTGAAAGACTAAGTTTACAGAGGGAAAAAGGTTTTCTCATAGGAGTGAGAAAAGCTGTTTAAGCAATTAGACAATTCTGGTAAAATAAAAACTGATTATAGACATGACCAATACTTTTAGGGTGGAAATTAGGTTTCCAGTCACCAAAGAAATGAAACTCTGGAACAGCATTTCAGTAAGAGTCCTAGGACGCAATAAATTTAGCTAGCTTAGAGATGGAATTTGATAAAATTATAAAAGACACTATGTTATGTGCTTGTCTATGATAAAAGGTGACTTAGACCCAGTGATCCAGGCAACCCCTTCCAACCGTATGTTCTTTTTATTTACACTTTTTCTGTCCTGACAGACAAAATAGCAGCCTGTGAGTATGTATAATTTTATCAAAAGAAACCGAATACATAAGTCAAAGTTGCCTTGAGGTAGTTTTAACTTGAGCAACTAACTTTTGAAGAGCCCAAGTCTTCTCTTGTGGTTGTGGAATTCTTGCTGACTTCATTAGGAGGCCCATGTGTGGACAGATTGCTGAATATGAAGTGGAAATTGGCAGAATGGATCAGAGAGGAGAATTTAGCCCTCAGCAAATCTCTTTGCATCTTACTGACCTTGGCAAACTTACAGCTATTTTTCCTAAGTAAGATAAGATGCTTTTTAACCATCTTCTCCAGCAAATAAGGCACAAAGGTGGGAACACGCCCCTTTGGATACTTTCAATCTCCTCATTGCTTGCACATATTTTGAGATTGTTTTCATCAAAAACTGAAAACAAACAAACAAATAGATTCTATTCTTGGCTCTGGGTGACCTTAGGTAAGATATTTTATGAGGTCAAATGCTAGAGGTGCCAATCAGGTATAGTGCTCTATTTGACCTGCACTTCATTAACAAGGAAGAACTGGTGGTGAATATAGCCATAGATGGTAACTTGAATAGCCTTGACCAAGAAAATATGCAGGATCCCGAAAAAGGCTTGGGAAGGTGAGAAGCTGAGTCAGGGTCAGTGGACTTCAGGAGAACAGACTAGGTCAGTGGGAACTGCTATGCAGAACGTCCTAGGAGGTGGCTGTGGAGGAAAGGAAAGGTGCTGTGCAGAGCTGAATGAATGATTTTTAAAGAAAACTTACCAATGAATGAGTGCTCCGTTTGTGCAGAAGGAACAAGAATTCCAGCAGGACTGCTTGGCTAATCAAGGAATTCTTTCTGAATCACAGAATCACAGAATGGCCATGGTATGGTTGTAAGGGACCTCTGCACATCATCTAGTCCAACCCCCTTGCTCAAGCAGGGTCCTCTAGAGCACATTGCCTACGATCGTATCCAGGCGGGTTTTGACTATCTCCAGCGAAGGAGACTCCACAACCTCTCTGGGCAACCTGGTCCAGTGCTCTGTCACCCTCACCAGAAAGAAGTTTTGCCTCATGTTCAGATGGAACTGCCTGTGTTTCAGGTTGTGCCCATTGCTTCCTGTGCTATCGCTGGGCACCATGGAGAAGAGACTGGCCCCATCCTCTTGACACCTTCCTTTCAGATATTTTATATGCATTGATGAGTTACCCCCTCAGTCTTCTCTTCTCCAGGCCAAACAGGCCCAGCTCTCTCAGCTTTCCTCATAGAAAAGATGCTCCTGTCCCTTCACCATCTTTGTAGCCCTTTGCTGGACTCGCTCCAGGGGCTCCATGTCTCTCTTGCAGTGGGGAGCCCAGAATTGGACACAGTACTCCAGATGAGGCCTCCCCAGGGCTGAGTAGAGGGGCAGGATCACCTCCCTCGACCTGCTGGGAGGATGACCTCCCTCTGCCTAATGCACCCCAGGATACCATGGGCCTTCTTGGCCACAAGGGCACACTGCTGGCTCATGCTTAACTTGTTGTCCACCAGGACTCCCAGGTCCTTCTCTGCAGAGCCGTTTGCCAGCAGATCAACCCCCAACTGCTGCATGGGGTTATTCCTCCCCAGGTGCAGGACCCTGCACTTGCCTATGTTGAACTTCATAAGGTTCCTCTCTGCCCAACTCTCCAGCCTGTCCAGGTCCCTCTGAGTGACAGCACAGCCCTCTGGGGTATCATACACTCCCCTCAGTTTTGTATCATCTGCAAACTTGCTGAGAGTGCACTCTGTCCCTTCCTCCAGGTCATTGATGAATACATTGAACAAGACTGGACCCAGGACTGACGCCTGGGGGACACCACTAGCTACAGGCCTCCAACTTGACTTTGTGCCACTGACCACAACCCTCGGAGCTCTGCCATCCAGCCAGTTCTCAATCCACCTTACTACACACTCATCTAATCCATACTTCCTAAAATCTAGAACTAAAATGTCAAAAAGGAGCATATAAGAAGCATAAAGAAGGAAGGGAAATAAAGAAGGAGTATAAAAGCATTTTTGGGGCTCTTATAGATGAAAGCAAAAAGGCCAAAGCCCAGCTGGAACTAAGACAAAAAAGAACATTAACAGTAGCAGGAGTCATAAAAGAAAATACAGGGGAAATGAGAGTCCACTGCTGGATATGGCAGAAACTTAATGATCAGCGATGTGGAGAGGCTGAACTGCATAATGTCTTTTCTGCATTAATCTTCACAGGCAAAAACTGCTCCAGACCTGTATGTGTATTGACATGCTTTGGAAAGGAAATAAGCAGCTGAGAGTGAGGAAGGAACAGGACTGCTATTTGAGAACTGCAAGAGTAGAAACATGAAGTTCAACAAGGAGAAATACAAAGTGCTGCACCTAGAGTGGAATTTTCCCCATGCTTCCGGCAGGAACTGACTGGCTGAGTAGCACCTCTGCTGAAAAAGGTGCGACGGTCGCAGAGGATATCGAGTCATATGTGAGACAACAGTGTGCTGTCACCATGAACAAAGCAAACTGCATACTGTTCTACACTGGGAGGAGCATGTCCGGCAGACTGAAGGAACATATTATTCCTTTCTACTCAAAGCTGATGAAGTTGGATCTGAAATAATGTGTCCATTTTGGTGGCCCAGTTGAAGAGAATTTTAGAGAAACTGGAGAGGGTCCGGCAGACAGCTAGTAGATTATCAGGGTTTTACAGCACATAACCTGTGAGGAGAGGTTGAGCAGGTCTTCTGGAGAAAAGGAGGCTAAAGGGCAATCCTAATAGCAGCCTACAAGTACTTGATGGATAGCTGCAAACATGACAGAGAAAAGCTCTTCTCAATTGTCAGTAGATATAACAACAAGTGATTGCCGTGGATTGCAGCTTGGAAGGTTCAGATTGGACACTAGTAAAACTTTTTCGCTAGGAGGTTGTACAGCACTGGAACAGGGGCCTAGAGTAGTCATGAAAGCCCCATCCTCGGAGAATTTCAAGACTTGGTTAGACAAAACCATGGCTGACCTAGTCTAATGTGAGCAACAGTCAACTTCAGGTAAGAGGTTGGACCAGAGACCTCCAGACATCTCTTCCAATCATATTTTCTAAGATTCTGCAATTCCTCTGTGTCACGGTTTCCACGTCTGTAAACTGGGGATAAAGATGCTAATCTACTTTGGAAAATAGTTTGGTATCTACGGATGGAAAAAACGAGGTAAGTGGAAGACATTAATATCAAACTAGTTATCTACATTATCAAAATAGCTACATTTAATCCCCCCTTTATCTCAATATAAACTCATATTTTTGTACAATAAAATATAATTTTAATAGAAAGTTTCAGGTTGAAACCTAGAAATTTGCACTTTAAGACTAGAAAAACAGATATTTGGGAAATTTTGGAATTAAAAAAACATCCTAAACAGGAAATCTGTCAAAAATTTTTATTCCAAAATCAGAACAATTTAAAGAGGTAAATTATCTCAGTTCACTTACAGCTGGTTACCCTAGTTTCCCTTTATAGCCAATAAAGACAGATGTTCTGCTAGGGTGAGATTCATCTGACCTAGTCTAGGCATCTACTCTAAGCTAAGATGAATCACTCCTACTAGTGCCAATTTCTTTCCAATCAGTATATAAGAAGTCACGGGTGACTGCCTCCAGTGGAGATGTTTGCATTTAGTTTTATACATCTTACCCAAATAGAAACATCCCATGTCATTAATAATACATATATAATGTACATATTGAATTTAGGCAAAGTATATGATATCAGGCAAAGAATCAGTGAGTTTTATGGGATATGATTCCCGACACCTGCATTCTGACACTCTGAAAACTCGACATTGTGCTGTTCCAAAAGCATCCAGGCAAGCAGCCACTGAGATCTGGGGATGCCTGAAGCAATCACCATACACCCGCAATTTCGCATGCTATAAGAACACAGGAATCTGAGGACAGCCATACTGGCCTTACTTTGAACAGTGTATGGGACCAGATGACCTCCGGCGGTCCTTTCCAACCTAGATCATTATTCTATGGTTCTGTGACATATCCCTCAGGAATTTGTCTTTTTTTGTTGGTTTTTTTTTGGCAATGATTTATATTTTAAGGTTCCACAATATCTCATGGGAATGATTTCTGCAGTGTGATTACACGCTTTATGTAACACAAAACAAGACAAAAAGCAAAGCAAAAAGAAGCGCTACCTTCTGCTTGTTTTAAACTTGCTATCTGATCATTTCACTGGGCTCCTGCTTTCTGAGCTCTGTACTGCACCACATCAAGCACAAGTAAGTTGCACAGAACACATTGATGTTGCTGGCATTGACTGTTATGAGGAAAGTTAATTGGAAGTAGTTTTCTTAATGAAAAAAATGTTTAGCTTTCTAAACTTTTCTTGTACTAGATTGATAGAAAAAAGACAAAATGTCAACAACAACAACAGAAGCAATAAAGTAAGAAGTAATAGTTCCCCAAAACTGGTTTGGATCAACTTCAGTTTCACATTTTAACTCAATGTATATTTTTATATTATAAATTATACTTTCAAAGGATATTTCATACTTAAACCTGGAACTTTGCTTTTAAGGACGTTGAAATAGGACAAGATGGCCATCCCAAAACTAGAACCAGCAATTTCTGGAAATAGGAACTTTTTTGGAAGTAAAATGTTCTCATTTAAAGGAATTTGTACTATTTAATTGGAGGGGGAGGAGGGCCATAAATTGTCAGTCAGCTCTAGTTATTAAGCATAAAAAATCTAAGTACATTTAACTTACAGATTGTGTCCTGCTAGTCTTCCTACATTTTGATATACCAAAGATCCACAACAAATCCATTAAAAAGATTGCCTAAAAAATATTCATCTCATACAGTCAAAAATGGAAGAAACACGAATCTCTAATGAAGTTCTTATTACATTAAAAAAAGTCTTCTGGAGAAGCGCAGAGTGACTGAGCGGAGAGCTGTGCAGCAGCCATCTACCGAGAAAGCAAATTAGCGCTAATTATATTACGGCTTGCTGTTGTGCGATTAGTGTGACTTCACCCAAGGAAAGAGACAGCGGTGTCACTAGGTGGCACAGTTCTGACACATTTACAGGTCATTAACTCAGTGCTAATGTCATTTCGCAGGGTGCAGGGCTGGGAGGACAAGGGGATCTCTCAACATCACTCAGCTGTATGTGATCTGTGAGCGTAAACTGCTTATCGGCTCCCTACGGGTACGAGATCCAAGCTGAGCTCTGCCAGCCCGCCTTGAAATTATGAGTAAGAAGTTGCATGCTTCGCGGAAATGGTGTTTAAATGGTGGGAGATAAAGGGAAAAGGACATAGGAGCCTGTAGACAGTTGCTCTCTTCATGCAGTCCTCAACGATGAGCTTGGTCAAGTCACCTGTTGGGCTGCTATGGCTCAGGAACATCTTCAGGCACCAGAGCACAACGCAAGGATGTCTCTCTTCCGTCTGTCGCCATTGACTTCCAAACCTGTTTGATGAGGTAACCGTGATTCGGGGAATCGCCGGTGAAGTGGGAGCTCACGCTCGTGACTCCAGCCACTTCATTGGCTGCAAACCCCTCCAACCCATCTGCGCATCAGGAAACAGAAGGACGGGGGGGTGGCCACTTTTCTTGAGGACTCCACTGTAGCTTCAAATTTCCCGACAGTTCCACTTGAGAAACAGCCCGAATATCATTTCAGTCACTCATAACTATTTACTTCCATTCGCATCGAGCTTGCACTATCAGTACATCCCTTGCCCTCCTCCCTTTTTTTCTTGTCTGCTTTCCATACAGAAATTCTCAAGAGTCCTGCTCGTTTCACTTTCACACTGTTCTGGCATTACTAGTAATAATAAATATTTCTGTAAAAGTTCAAAAGCGGGTGGATGAAAATAAAGGAACACTAATTTAGTTTTTCTGTCACCACACCTGATTTGTCAGTCTATTGGTCACACTTTTTATATAAATAGAGAGATTTTTCAAGATTTTATCAAGGGCTAATGAGCGATTAATAACAGGAAGAACTGTACAATGGATGGGAGGCTTCTAAATTATAAATGGTTATAAGCACACTGGTAGAAGATATTAGAGGGGATGGTATGCCCAGTGTTCACCCACTGGGCATGGCAAAAATGGATTCATCTTTAATAAACATGATCTATTGATTAATAGCCACCATTTACAAAAGATATACCTTTAACATTGAGCTATTTCTATGGAAATCTGCAGTAACTTTCTAGAATCCTCTTACAGCAAGGAGATATTTCTTCCAAGCTGCAATATAGTTGTGGACAACAATTTTTATTTCCAGCAGCAAGGAAACCATTGTAGTTCTTTGACTCTCAGCCAAGACTGCCAGTGCAGCAGGAACTTTTTTTGAAAAGCTGTATTTTTGTTAAATAACTTTTCAGGAGATGGCTGGTAGATTTTAAAAAGCTGATTGCTCCAAGCTGCCAACTTACTTTGAAAGTTCCTTAATAACTAGCACTTTGCTTGGGGCTATTATCCAATTAACAGGGATTTATACTGAAGATTCGCTGTATAATAACTACCCTCACGGCCATTACGTGGTATTGAACCCATGACCTCTAGACTCGAGGGCATAAGTGGATAAAACTTCACGTTCTGATTCCACGGAGAAGACAAAGAGTGCCTGACTTAGGGGCATTTATTCCCCATACAGTGAGTGGAGGTAGTCAGGTGCCTTTAAAGGGCAATCCGGGAAGCACAAATGCTGTACATGGGAAATACTAACAGCACGTGAAGGCGTACTCTTCTCTAGAGATTAGGAGCCGGTTCAGGGATTCACGTTAGATACCACCACCCTATCTGATCCAGGTGATTTCTACTCAAGGTAGAGACTCTAATGAGAAAAGCTGGGTTTTTGCCTTTTGATGGGAAGACCAATCTGGCCAACCTCAGCTCGATATTATTCAAATCATATCTCCCATGACTCTGCTATAACCTCCAGGTCCTTGAATAGTTTTTCTAGACAACACAAATCATCCCATCTATTGAAAAAGGATCACAGCATAGACAAAACAAAACACACCGTGGATGAAATTCGTCTATCTACGGTTCAGCTCATCCCAGATGGCTCTCTACATACTCTTTGTGGAGAGGTGTAACTCTTCTGGGGTATTATCTGTTTCATCCAAAAAGCGCTTATCTAAAATAGGTTTAAAGAACTACCCCTGAGAAGTTCTCACTTCTTTTTAAAGGAGTAAAGGAAATCCAGAAAATTAGCTCAAATGCAGATGTCTATACTGCACTTCTGTAAAGTTAGATGAGATATTGCTTAGATGGAACTTGACTCTTTAATTAACTGTTCAGCCCATGTGTAGGGAGTATAGGGTAGAGGAAGGATATGTGGGTTTCAGTTCCTGCTCCCTCATCCATTTCTACATGTTACATTAGGTAGTGCTGAGATCACAAATAATTCGTGGAGCAGACCTAAAGGATCTTCCCTACCAGCCAAATGCTCTGAGTAAGGCCTGATAATCTGGTGTCGATTGTGGGTGCCAGCCATAAATCACTCGCATGGCCTTAAGCTACTACACAGGTTCATTTCTCTAGTGCTGCTAATTCAGGGTTTGACAGTGAATGGGGAATATCTGGATGTTTCTTACCTTTGGGAGATCCACAACTACATGAGAAAATCTTGGCTAAGGAACCAAGCTTGAAAACAGAAGTCTCAAAATTGACCCCACTCCAAATCTCAGAAAGGTTTTTTTATTTGATTTTAATTTGTTAATTTTATTATTATAATTTAAATGTGTGCTATATATACATGACATGCCATATACTAAGTATGTGTGTGCATGCTCATACATGTGCGTGAATGCCTATGTACATATTAAATATTTATGCACACACACGCAAATATATATGTATACACATATATACAATTGAGGCCACAACCATCTTTTTCTTTTATATTGATACAGCTCCAAGCATAAGAGAGTTCCAGGCCACTTGCTCCTACGTATTATCATGGTACAAATAATAAATTCTAGCAATAACTGAGTCTTTCAGCCATGCAGACAGGGCCAACATCAGACCTTCCCTTTATTTAAACTTTCAAAGTAATTTTTGTTTATATCCTTTGTACACACATAAGGATTTGTTTTAATTCAGCTTTCTCCAGTAACTGTCTGACTCTTCATATTGCTCCCCACCTGTCTTCTTTATTTATTTATTTTTTTTTCCCTCTCTTAATCAAAATTAGAAAGAGATTGTGTGTGTCAGTTAAAAAAAGAGGGGCTTGGCTAAAAATAGTTCCCCAAGCCAGGATATATTACAGCAAACTGCTTTTGCCTCTGGACGTGAGCGGAGTTTCCTTTGTTGTCTTCTTTGATTGTTTCATTTATATGGCAGGTTAGACAACAACAGACTCCTGTTATTGCCTTTTCTCAGTGGTGATTTTTTTTTTTTTTTTAAAGGCTTGGAGCCCCTGAGGACAGTCCTCCCTAACCACAGCTGGTGACAGGAGGAGGGTTTCTGTGCGTTCGATACTTCGAGCTGAGAGCTGACTGGCGAGAAGATTAACAGCAACGCTATTAAGCGGGATACACTGCCTCCATTTTTAAATTGCCTAGGCCTTTAATAAAAGAGAGAGAGAGAGAGAAAGGGAGAAGGAGAGCAGTCTTAACAGTATAACATCTTCTGTATGTTCGCAATCCATTTTGCCAGATGCTAAATTACTTTCTCTCCCTTCCCCCTTCGGTGCGCACACCCTACTTTCTCCGCTTCTGCAAGCGCCCGCTGGTGTCTAATGCCGTGTCTCGTTGCTCAGAAAGGAGTCGTCGAATCAATTTGCAGTGGTGGTGCGTTGAAAGGGGAAGATCAGCGACCCGGGGTTAGGCAGGACAGTGTTTCCATGTGAATTCGGATTTCTCTAGTCCTTGGGCTGTTTCAGAAAGTTCTTCCAGGAAACTTTGTGTCGTTAGCTGCTTTCTGGCTGCCCATTAGTCTTCTAGCTAATACCGTCAGAGCAGGAAATGAGGACGAGCAAATTTAGGAGATAAAAAGGAAGAATTTGAGAGACTAAACTTTTTTTTTTTTTTTTTTTTTAAGGGAAAGTGAATATATTACTCAGGAATAAATATAAGACAGTGGCTCCAAAGACTCGAATGAGAATATGGAAAGGGTTGAAAGTGACAACTCCAGACCTCTCTTACTGTGCATTGAGCAGTGATCTGTGCTCCTGAGTAGTGGACCTAATTCTCCTCTCTTCTGAATCCTGCATTTGCCTGTACACAACTGCTAATCACAACATGCATTTTGAGTCGGCCAGACTCCTAGAAAACAGAAATACTGGTGTTTAGGCAATTTGGGAAAGGAGGAACTGATTCCCTGCCCTGTCATAGGCTTTCTAAGTGACCTCAGAGCTTCAGTAGGATGAGATGCCTAACTCCAACTTTGTCCCAGGGCATTTCTGTATTTTAGCCAATGAAACACCGTCAAGAATTTTTAGCTGCATTAGTACTAAGCAGTTCCAGGGCATGCTCCTGGGCACGACACCTTGGCCAGCCATACTGTTAAATTGTTAGGCTTCCACCAGCTAGGCGTGACTGAAAAAATCCTCAGGCAGTTTGAGATTCAGCCCAGGCCTGGGACCATTCCCAAGAGGCAATCTGGTAGTGGTCATCCTAGTCTGGGGGGGGGGAAATTTTTTATAGTCTCGATACGACCAGACCATACTAGCTGGTCTTGGAGCACTGTTTAGACTGTGAGTAAAGATGTGGCCTCCAGCTCTCCTACACATTTCTCATCTGCGTAAAGGGGAGAACTCCACTCCTCTTCCTCAAAGAAGTATCACTAAAGGAAATGCACTGAAGACTTTGAAATGCCCGTGAAAGCCATGAACACCTTAATTTGTGAGGACCGGTTTTTCCTTTCTACAACATTGGCAGTGAAAAGAAGCCTTAGAGGAGGAACAAATATAGTCCATTCTCACATTGAAAAAATGTTTCTGTTGATAGATTGGGATCATTAGTCTGAACGAGAATTAGGCCCACGAGGGGTGATGGTTTGGAGACTGAGGACCTGTTCCGGTAGTGAACATAAATCCTACTGCCTTCACAGGGGTTCATCAAGGCTCCCTTGCTGAGTAAAGACCCAGAAAAAGACTCTGTGAAAACTAGGTCAGTATCTGCAAAGCCTCATCTTCAAAATCATGACTATTTGCAAAACCACACTTTAAATTCTCTAAGTCTGTATTACTGCCTATGATAGTATAGATTTTACATCCTGGATTCCTATTGACTTCTGGAAGGTCGCGAAAGACAAGCTGGCAGTGCCAGTGAAGTTAGCAGCGAAGCTCAAACATCTGCAGGAGGCTTTAGGATTGCTAATCCTCCTGGCAGAGTCCGTCAAGAACATCCAGAAAGCAGCTATCAGATGAGAAGGAAAACCTAGGTTATATCTAACATCACCTCTCCTCTGTATATCACTGTGTTAGATTAGAAGCAAAAAACCAAGGTATCAATTAGACTTAATAACAACAACAGCAATCTGTAAGGGTAATTTTGCTTGTATGTTCCATCCCGCAGTGCTGTCCAGATTTGGTTGTCCTGCTTTACTGTTCACAGCTACTACTGAATTTTTCGACCGCAGCATAAGCCTTGTTAAGAGCAACTTGATTGATTATTTTTCAGATGCTCAGGACGGGAATTACTGCCTCTCTGCATACTGTCAGTTAACGTTTATTATCGATTAGGTCTTAACATCGTTATTAACAATGATTCTGCGTGTCTATCTGGTCTTCTACATAAGAGAATCACCAAAATAGGTTTTGAAAAGATTTCAAAATGTCAACTAGATATTTTCCCTTCCACAAGAAACATCATCTGCTTCTCCCACTTCTTTTGTATATTTGTGGACTCTGTTCTTTAAGATTTCCAGTGATGGAGATTCCACAGCTTCTCCAGGCAATCTTTTTTTGGGGGGCAGCGGGGCAGAGAAGGAAAGGAGTGACTGTCTAACCTAGATCCCCTTGCAAAAATTTTAAGGCATAATTTCTAGTCCTTTCCCACTGGTTATCCAACAACTTATTTCCTCCTGCTTTGCAACACCTGTTTAACATATTTGAAAGTGGATATCATATTTCCCACTTAGGCTAAAAGTTAAAATTTGCCTTTGTATTATACTCAGATATTATCATTCCCAATTTTCTACACCAGTACTTTCCTACTATTTTTAACAAAGCTGCTTTTTCATGAATGAAGGAGCTGATAAAAATATTTTCTACCTGAAATCTGTATTTTTTTGAAAGAAATACATTTTTTTAGTGTTATTCCATTTTCAGAATGTTTCCACCTTGCAAGTCAAATGAAAAGTACATTTATTTTGCTTTCCTTATCTTTGTTGTTTTAATGACAATCGGAAAACAGAAAGAAAGACTCCTTTACTTATTTATATACTTATTTATATACTGCAATTTGCCCCCTCCCTCCCCCAGAAAAAAGGGATTTCTGAATTGGAATTTCAAATGGGATATTCCAGCCCATTCTTCTTTTCTTGCTGGCTTTTCTACGAATCAGTGTTCAGTCACACCCCAGTCCTGCAAGTACTGACACATACACTTGGTTTCAAAAAGGATGGAGGTCTCGTATCGTGAAATGGGTGACTCTCAGACATGCAATAAACTGTATTCAAAAGTCTAAACAGGATCAAAACCCTAAGCAGTTATATCCTGGCATTCCTTTAGGACCAAACTTCATCATCTTCACTTCTACCTAGTAAGTGCTTTGCTCAGCAAAAAATATTACAGGTATTCTAGTCAAGTCTGGTCTCATGACCATGTATTTGAAAGTCTTCCAGTCCTACTTAATGCAGTATGAATAATATCAATCAATTCTTGTTCTCTCAGCACTCTGTGGGGAGAAGACTGAGTGCGAGGTGTGTTTTGTTTTGTAATTTTTCAGAAACATTGCACATGTGCACGTAGCTACCAGTTTATATTATAGAATACAAAGTCAGACAAATGTGCTGAACGTTTGAAAGGAAGGGAGTGAGGGTTAGGGCCATCTTGAGTACCTTTGGGGGTTTATTTCAGAGTCTGAGACTGCACCCCTTAAGCTTTGCTTCCCACAAACTAACTACAGCATTTATGGATGGAGCAAAGTCAAGCTTTTCCATTACAGTGACTGAAAGTGGAACAGGCTGACATTAGCAATTAAATCAACATGCTCAGTGCACAACCCACGACTCTGCTGTCCCATTTTCATGCTGGTGGAACTTCACTTAAAGAGAGACAAGAGCAACGAGCCTCACAGAGGATTTTATAAAACACCACCACGGTATCAAGGACTGCCCTGTGAAGGGTTATTACAAATGGGCTGAAATACAGCACTCTGACAACTTTATCTTCTATATTTCCTAGCCTGGGCACCTCATTTTGCACCTTGTAATGGTGTTCTTTTACCATACCGTGTGTTTGAAGAGGATGTGGCATTCAGTACCTATGTGTTTCTGTTTCTGTGTCTATTTAGGAAAGAAAGAAGAAGAGAGTAAAATAATATTTTCATTTTAAAGAAGCCTGTTTTCTCCTGAATCTGGTCCCACGTTCCCAGCAGGAACAATCAAACATGTGGCTACTCTGCTGTTCCTACGTGTTGTAACAACCAACGTGAAGCAGATTGTTGCTCAAGTCCTGGCCCAGGAGCAGGATATTGGTAAATTCTGTCCTGGAAAAAGCAGCAACCCACAGCCTAATATCAGAGTCCATATACTGGGAAGACAGCCTTCTCTCAGGATCAGGTTCAGAGGGAAGTTTTGACCCACGGAGGAAATAAAAAGGGACCACCAAAGTCCTTGAGTTTACTCTTCCGAAGCCACAGACAACTACATAGGGAGCACTTGAAGCAAAATGATCCACAAATTGTTCTGCCCACTTCTCAGACACAAAGCACTTTACCAAAAGCCTATAACTATGACATTCTACAGACAGAAGGTAGGAGACAGGTCATGGCTGATGGACTGCAAATCTCTGCAGTAGCAGGTGATTTCTTAGCTAAGACTTCCAGTAGCAGTGAGCCAGAGAGGGTTCCTCTCAGCAATAGTGGCACATACGCACACATGTCCTCTCTCACAAAGCTGGCCACATGAAAAACCAGACCTAAACTTCATCACCTAGCCTACAACATCATAATCTTGTAAAGGTGTAAGACATATGGGTATACTGCCTTGGGATAGTTTGCTGGAATTTCGTCCTTGAGGATACATTTCTTGACAGATCACCCTGGAGTGCACTGGTGTCATCGTGACAACAGATGGGAAATTTGGGGCCTTTTGGCATTATCTTGTGCATCTGGGTGATCTTTTTCATCCCCTGAAGTAATATCTAACTATGAGCTGGTGGAAAATAGCATTTCTGGAAGCAGTGGCTGATGCTGGTAGGCTGATGAGATGTAGGTCTGGGTCCCAGCACAAATCCTTCTCAAGCTGCTCCTCCTTTGCTTAGAAATCCTGACAGTGATGGCAAGAGCAGGCCTCCCAGAAGAAACGTGTGCTACATCTGTGCCCAAGCACACATAAACTGGTGATGGCAAGAGTATTACGAAGGCTTGATATCAGGACTTTTGGAACAGGTATTGTATGCAGGAGCAACCTCTACAGTGTGTAGCATGGCTATACAGCTACAGTCTGAAGGCTGTGAAAGGGACTCTCAGACTCAGCTCTTTGAGGGAGTTTCTAGGATACATCACTTCCTATGCTAGAAGCTGGAACATCACCCCTCAGCATTACCTTTCAGTCTTAAGTTTCTTAAGCTACAGTCTGGGCCATAGCGGCGCTACAAGTTCGCATCTTCCTTAGTGAAAAGGAGATCAACATCATGGCTTTAAAAAATAAAGAAGGATAGAGAAAGGAATCTCCTGACAAAGTCACTTCTCAGGGGTCTCAGCGGACTCTAATGAAGCCCAGCCTGTTTTAAATGACAAAAGTTGGGAGAGCTATCAGCCAGAAACACACTCCTCACACTGGGAGCCAGATTCAAGCCTCTTCCCCCACTCATTGCAGAGCCTTTGTCCTCTTGCCAGAAGCCTGCCTGCAGGCTATATCCCTCCATCCCGCTTTCTAATAAAGCAGCTCCTTTGTCAATGACAGTAATGATTATCTCCTACAGCTGCCCGTGGTGTTGCATTTTGTAACACAATTTGGCCGCCTTTGGCCCCGGTTAGTTCTATTTAACGTACTGCAGGGGGTTCACTGTTTGATCTCTAATTGATATAATTGACTGGGAATAATCAGGGCAGCTTTATAGATTTTTATTGATAGCTAATTTTCCTTCATCCATTGTTTAATTTGATAAGACTATAACCTAATTTATTGCTACTCTGATAGGGATCCATTACCCTTTTGACAAATGCTTCTGGGGCCCACTTGTCAGCAACTGATTTGAAAGAGCTGTTAAGCCTACAGAGCCCATCATTAGTTAATGGCAGTTTAGAAAGCTAATGGCATTATAAATTAAGATCAATAAGTACATGGAAATTACAGTTGTTCAGCAAGACACCGCTGTATTATTAAACAAACATAATCCGGTACCTTTGCTTAATGCACACATAGGGAGGTTCTGAGTGAGTTTGAGAGCCAAATAAAGCCAGGTGATTAGCAAAGGAAGAGCCCTTCTCCTGCACTGGAATTGCCAGACTAATTCCTAAAGGATCTTTGCAAGAAAAGAAAGAAGCCACTACTGCTTTATTTTGCTGTATAAGCAACCTGAGGCCTCAGAATACCCGCACACAAAACAACGTGCCTTTCACTTCCTCACGTTTTGATCTGTTCCCAGAACACTTTCAAATGCGTAATACCAAACCAGTAAAGGAGAGGCTGCTAGATTTATCCCAGGGATGAAGAAAAACAAACATGGCATCTCTTGATAATTTTACATAGCTGCTTCTTAATTCCTTGCAAAACTTGACTGGCACTGAGTGATATTTGATCATGTTGGGCCAACACAGGCTGGTGCGCATGTTGAGATTTTTCCCAAGGAGGCACTGTGATCTAATCCATTGGCCAAAATGCAGGATAACAGAAAGCCTGGAGTCAGTTCTGGCTCCACCGCTGATTAGGTATAGGACATTGAACAAATGGCTTTGTCTCCTGTGTCTTTGCAAGCTCACTCTGTCTCAGCCACCGAAATTGAGGGTTAGGCCTTTGGGAGCAAAGATTTTTCATCCTGGGTTTAGTACAGACAAGTTTCAGCCTCAGTCATGCTCTCTAAAGCCTGATATAATATAAACAACCAGGGCTGAAGTGAGCATGGAACAGAGGGGTTGAGATAGAAGGAATAAAAGGGAGAATAGTAACAAGTCCAGCAGCAACCTAAGATCTGGACCACTTGTAGAAGGTACTTAGCCCTGAGGTGGCCACCCAGAATGCCTGTGCCAAATGCATTACTCGCTTGGGTGAATCACTCTGCACTCTGACGGACTCGGGCTATAGACTAAAAATGGACAGCTGAAGTTGGCACACACCTAGACATCTCCCCTGCCTACTAAGAGGGGCTGATATTTTGACGCAGGGATATTTGATCCTATCCCAAAGCAGGTCCTGAATTACTGTAGTTTTTATCACAGTATATTCAGGTTAACTGGCACCAATTTTGCTTTGCTTAACATGCATGATGTAAACAGTAGCACTGCATAAGAGAATCAGATGTCACACAGAATCACACATACAGAATGGCCAAGGTTGTAAGGGACCTCTGCACATCATCTAGTCCAACCCCCTTGCTCAAGCAGGCTCACCTAGAGCACGTTGCCTACGATCGTATCCAGGTGGGTTTTGACTATCTCCAGCAAAGGAGACTCCACAACCTCTCTGGGCAACCTGGTCCAGTGCTCTGTCACCCTCACCGGAAAGAAGTTTTGCCTCATGTTCAGATGGAACTGCCTGTGTTTCAGGTTGTGCCTGTTGCCTCTTGTCCTGTCGCTGGGCAGCATTGAGAAGAGTCTGGCCCCATCCTCTTGAAACTCCCCCTTGCCTAGGTTTAGCTTTAAATCCAAGACTAGTCTAAAGACCAGCCTGATGAGAATTCAGATATCACTAATTTCTATCAGCCTTGGAAACGTGAAAACAATGAGCCACAATCACACTGGCTATGGTGACTGGAGAGGAGCTCCGCCAGCAGTGGGTTGGTCTTACGATCTGCTGCTTGACTGACATACTGCTTTAGTGTTTATTGCATGCAGTAGGCATTTGTAAGCCTGGAATTAGTTTTGAAGTCAGTTCAATTCTAATGATAGAAACCCCCCACCCAATTTACCCCAGAGCAGGTGAGGACAGAAACAGGCTCCCTTGCATCAATCAGCACAGACCTTGCCCTGACCACTGCCTCCCTTACTCTCATTCCAGCCTCATTCAACATAACTGGTAGGTAAATCTTAGTCACCCAGATACTAACTCCTGGCATACTGAAGTCCTTCTGACTGTATAATTTCATTTTTAAGATAATCAAGATAAGACAAACTACTAAACTTGTCAACAGCCTGTCTATATTGGCAGGATATTTGGCTGATTTACAGATAATCAGCTTATTGGGTAGAAAGACTATTGGGAATTTTAGCTGTTTCCTTAATGAAATAACAGCTCTTCAGTCAGAATTTATTTACAGTGGCCATATTCCTAGCAATAGGGATGAAATATTCGTATTTTGGTCGTCCATTGATTAACTTGTGGGAGTTAATGCTGCATTATGCAAAAGTGTCTACCTGGAAATACAATTTATTTCTTAGTTTGAGATTCAGCTTACATAACATAATTATCTCAAAATTTAAGTATAAGTGTAAGCTCTAGACTATTTTTTGAAGCAGAAAGAAAACATAGGCAATGCCTATGTTAATATGTAGCCTGGATGAACAGGATTGGAGATGTAGTGCAAAACAGTCCCTGATGAGGTTCTAACATTCACATTGCAGCCATTTCAGAGGGATTTCCCCTGTGGTCTAGCACTAGTTTGGTCTTACTCACTTAATCTCCATCCATGGTTAGAAAACACTGGGTACAGTTCTATAATTTATCTTCTGTTTAATTTCATTTGAAAGGAATCCAGTTTGTGCGGTCTGAGACCAAATGAACTATTTAATTGTGATGAACTGAAGTGCACTGAGCAAAGATGATCAGCAGAGTCGTGTCAAAAGTGCACTCAAAATTCCCAGGCTAAAATATTGATGTATACTGTTATTTTAGGCACCTCTTTCAAATTTCGGAATTACCCCTTCGCACTGACTACAGAAAGAGCCTAGGTAACTGCATCAGGCTTAAGCATATAATTCTTAACACCTGTATTGTAGCAGATAAATGACACTTTTTACATGATAGCAGTGATGCTCAAATCCACTCAGAGGTCTTATTGGCCAAAGCACCCTCAAAAACTTGTAGTGACATACAAGTGTGTTCTTGATTCTAGAAATGCAAGATAGCGCTGAAATAGGTGAGGAAGGTAAGAATGAAAAAAGCCTCTATCACACAATATACCTGAAATTGTAGTGAAGGTACACTCAGACTTCAGAACAGAAAATTGCTTTTTTTTTTTTTTTTTTTGAAGCTATAAATTGATGCAAGTCCAGGGAGTCCAAGAGATTTAAGCACACTGAGAATCCAGCCACCGCTCCTGAAAGCTGTTCTGTGAAAAACTAGCACCTTCACATCTGCATTTGTTCCAGATAGATCTCACAGGTACCAGCAGGTGAGTTTTCACTGCTGTGTCTTGCTAGCAGCGCAAAGCCACCACGGCAGAGAAAGCAGACCTGGTGGCCTGGAGTTAGTTTGGCCTATCAGTGACAGAAACAGCGCCAGACAAATTTACTCTCTCTAATAGCTGAGGAGTGAAAAGACCAGGTTCAGCACTGAGTGACTCGCACCTTGTTGCTGGTTTCAAGGGGAGCAATTGATGTAAATTAAGAAAAGCACTCATAATTCTGCTGAATTAGACTGAAGAGACATTTACATGACAGAAAGACTAAAGCACAGTCACTTCTGCATGTTACCCAGATTCCCTCAGTGTCGACTTAAAAGAAGCTAACTGAACAAAGTGGGAAAATTAATCCCAATCCCACTTTCCTCTTATGGCTCTGCAAATCAGGAGCAACTCTACCAAAGCCTCTGAGTCTGCTACAGCTCCCAGTGAAACCGTGAAGCGTATTGAGGCTGATGGGCCAGGTTTTCTGCAAAGTGAGAAGAGAGATACAGCTGCTGACTTTAGCGCTCAGGTCACTTAATTCCACTGCACATCAGTGAAGCTATGCACCTTGAACATAGCAGGTGATGTGGCCTAAAGGAGATACGTGGTGCAAAACTGTTTTGAAATGTATAAAAAAGGAATTGTCTCATAATATTCCTTATATTAATTGTTTCTTTGTCCTTTACTACAAAGTGCAGCCATGCGACTGCTATCGGCTTAGGAACTGCATGTTCCTGTCCCACTACTCTTGATGCAAAGAGAAATTTAATCTCCCACAGCTCTACTTGCACAAACTCTCCAGCTCAGAAAAGTTTGAGGCAAGGTCTGGATACTCGCTTCTCACAGTCAGCGTCACAGCAGTGCCATGCAAATTCGAGGAACCTCCATCCTCATATGCTACTTCTGGACCCAAGACAACAAATATGGCCCCAAGACAGGAAAAATCTGACTGTCTTTCTATCCCCTAATGAAATAGAGCCAATCCAAGAGCCACAGGGAAAAATTGGGAATGGTGGTGGAGGGAGGAACTGAACTGCCTGCTTACTTGAAATAAAGCAGGCAAGAATACGACACTCATGTACAATTCTCCACGGTCCCTAAAGTCTCTAGCGAAAAGGTAGAAATGAACTAATTTATTAGTAAAATCACATCAGGGGCAGTAATTTCATGTTAGTGAATTTACATGTAATAACATTAGATTTCCAGCCCTCCATATCAGCACACTGTGGCCCTCCTGGATGATGAATGAGCTGCCTAAAGAAAGATGATGGTTTGATTGTTTTCACAGTGAACGGATCAGCATTTTAATTTCTTGCCTCTGTGTTTATTGCTTATTTGGCCCCTTGCTCAGCTTGTAAAAACTTGGCTAAATGGAAATGAATAAATGTAATTACTGCGGGTGACAGTGGTAATCTGTGTGGGTTTTTCATATTGCCTTTGCCAACGTTAATCTAATCACTAGAGAATATGTGTCACTGCACAAATACACTGACAGAAAGCAGAGTCCTCCGTCAGTGCCAAAGATACGGAGGCTGGAAGGAGTTCCTGCTGGTGGGGGTCTGCTGCTGGGACAAGGCATTAGTGCATTGGCCTATAGATGATGCACATTTATTCTTTATATACTACGCAGCCATGCCTAGGAGAAAAAGAGGGAAGTGACACAAACCAGTGTTAGAAGGGAATGCAAGTTTTTTTTTTTTCTGTTATATGAATCTGACAAACCAGAGCATTATTCCCTTTCAGATCTCTCCAAGAGGCTCAAAAATGACTGAGCATATTATGATCACTCCTCAGATGATATCTGCCCCTACTTCTCTTCCCTTGAGCTCTGCCAGTCTTTTGGTATACAAAATGTACACCAAAATTGCAGATATACTGCCCAACGTTTTGCTGGCCAGTCTTCTGAACAAACAGATCCAGTGCCTAACAAAGTGTGTATATGTCTGTTTGTGGAGGTTATTATCTCCGTGTTGTGGAAGCACAGTAAGGATTCAGGGCAATTGATTGATTTTCCAAATATTGCACGAAGGATGAGATTCAGCTTCAGATGCAGACACCCATATTTAAATGTCTATTGCATAGATGTGTAGATACGAATTATGTGTTGGAGCTCCCGTACTAGCCAATGGAAATGTCAGGTGGATTCAGCTGCATAAATGTAGATGCTTAGTGCTGATTAACATATCCAAGGGATATTTACTTGGGACTGGCAGATATGACACAAGACTTGAGGGAGATGTCTGCCTTTCTGATGAGACAGCTGAAGGTCTTGAAGGACGCCCCACAGCTACAATAATGCTAGACACCTACACTTTGACAACAGAGACTAGAGGACTGTTCAGCTGCCCAAAAGTAGATGTCTATTTAGGCTAATCTGAATTGCTCTCTCAAGACCATAGTCTGGCTCTCCTTTGACTATAATGAGCATACAGTCATATTAGGAATCCTTTTATCAGCCTATCTGAGATACCCTCGGGTACTCCAGCTGGCCTCTAGCTGCCAGTTCTGAAGAGTCTGGGCTGTCATAATTCCATCTCCATGTGTATATCTTGGATATCCTGGGCAGTTTCAAACGACACAAGATGCCTATGTTTATGCAACTGAACTGGACCCTTACTGCACTTCTCTGTACTTATGATTTGGATACCTTTATTTAGGTTTGAATCATGCCTGAGAAATCCATGGTAGAACCGAGATACAAAACAAGATGTCCTGATTCCCAGCTGTGAACTCTAACTGTGAAATCATCTCTATTCTCTTAGAAAGCTGATTGCCAATCCTGAGCCTCCTGAGTTGATTTTAGTTACTTTAAGGGGGGGGGGAGAAAAAAACAAAAAAAAAAACCCAGATGATAAACAGGAAATATTTGTTGAGGCAGAACTTAATAAGGCTGAGGACTGTGCCTTTATCCAGCTAAAACTGCGACCGGAGACACTTTATATATGTTGAAAGGCACATTCAGGAGCATGTGAGGACTCACACACTTGAATGTATTCAAGTTAGCATACAAATACCTCAGGATCTCTGTCCTTCAGAGAGTTCTCTAATTCTGCATTTTAATACTTGTGATGAACCTTTGGTGCTACAGATTTAAAAAAAAAAAAAAGAAAAAGTTGGTAGAAGTATTGGCAGGGTAAATGGGCACATCTCTTAGGCATGGTATTCACCAACTGACTGTAACTATTGGTTATCATCGGGTATTCAAGGCTCTTCAGGAAAGTCATTCCCTAGCGAGAAGGCAAGTAAGAGGAAGAGAACATTGGATCCATGGCCTTAAATGGTTCTTAAATCTTATATATATTGCAAAGGGAAAATAAGGAAGACTGAAGAAGATTCCACAGGAACTCATACCTAGATGGTAAATGCTAAGATAAGAGTAGTTGAACATCTTGAATTAAATGTTAGCATCTTTGGCTGAGTACTAACAAACTCATCTCAGTTCCATCTGCTGTAGGTCCATATATGTTGTGACCCATTTCATATCTGAGTATCCCCCAGATGCGCGTTAAGCCATCTGAGAAGCTTTGGTCACCTGTCAGCTGTAGGAAGTAGCTGAACATCCAGACAATGAGTGCTCTCATTTGTGGTCCTTTTTAAATGTACTTAGTGCTGTGTGTGTACAGTACAGAGGCGGACAGAAGAAAGTTGACTCCATAGAAAGCAGAAAGACACAACAATGATCACAGAGATTTGATAAATGTCAGCCCTAGGATTTATGGGGATAAACAGAAAAGAAACAATATTAGTCACGTGAATGCACCCCCAAAATGTTCAGGAAGCATCAGGAAGTTTCATGTTGTGCTCCTCTCTTTTCCATCATCGCAAACACTGATGATGTCCTTAGTGTTGTCCCAAAAATATATGAAAAACCTTGGCACATGACCAGAGGGATTATTATTCAATAGAGACATGAAAAGATAGAGAAATATGGAACTTATTGCAACACCAATTCAAAATCCAAGGGTGGTCATCCTTAATATTTACAATTCATTGGCCCATCTTTTATTCTCTGAATCAGCCACAAACAGCTTACAAATCCAAGTACACAAACCGCATGCCAAGTAATTCTGCATTTTAGAACTGGAAAACCAAGACACAAAGGCCATATTTGTATTAATGAATTAAACAGTGCCAGGGCGCAGTCTGCCCACGAGGCTTCTGACACTGGACTTGTCCCTGCAGTTAAACCGCCTTAGTCTCCAAAACAGGGAAGTCACATCCGAACTGTCTAGTATGAATGGTCCATGGCTCAAGTTCACTCCCAAAACACAGCCAAGAATTGACTAAGAAAGGGCTCAGTTCACATGTCTAAGCCACGGTGGAAACAAAGTTCCAGTGCCGCAGTGATGGCAACTGCAGAAGCACTCAGAGGCAGGGACACTGGAGGATTTGTTCACTGCCGTAACAGGAACAATCAGTAGTGGTTCCTGGATCTGAACTTTGAATATTCAGGAAGCTTTTTAACCATGAGACTGTTTCCCTGCACCAACATTCAGCCCTGCACGGCTCTGCACAGACCACATCTTTATCTCTTCCCTTTTGCACCTGAGGTCTACAACCTTATACCTTTTAACCACCCTTCCTAAACATAACCATGTATACGCTTCCATTGCTTTCTTGATTTGTTCTCTCTAGGGTAGCACTGGGTAGATGAGGCTTCATTTATGACAGCCAGCTCCAGGACCACCACCTTGGAGCCTTTGCAACATGCTCCACAGAGTTGCTAGTTTCAGTGCTTATATTCAGATTTCCCCTCTCTGCTGTGCAGTTCCCAATGCCTCTGGGAACAGGGTCAGTGTGGACAGAGCCAGATGTCCACATCGTTGTCAGCTGTATGGCTGTGCTCAGGATCATGCTGCATAACTCCCAGAAGTTAGAGTGCCACTTAAACTATTCTTCAGTTCCTTCACGGTGCCTCTTATACTCATTTTGATTTCTTTGACTTACTTAGGTTCTTTTGTACTTACTTCTGGCTGTTCTACACACAGTTTATGCACCAATTTAACTAAATCAGTTTAGAAACCAATTTAGTTGAATCAGTACAAACCCCTTGGGTAGGTCCAGATGGAGAATACCTTTAATTGATTTAATGTGAGTCAGGGTTTTTTTAGTCAATATGCCCTATTTTCTTGTTGACGTGTATCAGCAATACCCCACCATCAGCACGAACAGCGTCTCTCCCTTCTGTGAAAAGGGTAATTTGCCCCTGAGAAAATAAGTCTGTACATGTTCCCGAAGTATTTGCATAAAGTTTTGTTTTTCTCTTTTCCTCCTCTTCCTCCCACCTCCAGCAAGTAGCTGCCTTCTATGCTTAAAATAATGCATTTAATATAATGATTCATTGAAGAGGTGAGGGGAACAGAGGGCTCTGGAGGATTGTAATGGGATAGAAAGCCAACAGCACAAATACAGTGCAGGTCGCTAGTGACTGGAAGCTGTAACTATCCCGTGTCTGAATTAGAAAAGGCTGAAAAATGAGTCCTTTTCACACTTTCATATTTTATCAACCCTTACGTTAGCCAGGCTCAGAAAACAAAGCCTAGGACTGAAAGTACAACGGGGCTGAGATATCCTTACTGGAGGTTTCTCATGAGCAAAGGCTGAGAGAAACTGGAGTGGGAAAGGAATCCACCACGCTGCCAACATCTTCTCTGGGGACAGAGATCTTTGTATCATGTGTGCTGTCCTCCATGGACATCGCATTATTGTTTATGCAGGGACAGTCAGCAAAAGAAATCCAAATTAATTGAAAGTGGGGAATTTAAATTGCATTCAGTCAGGCATAATTCTAAAGGAACCTTAATTCTGTCTTGCTTCACCCAATGTTAACTTGAATGAAGCAAAACTGAATTAAAGCCCCTTTAATTCTGAATGAGAGAGTCCACACGGCGTTTTAATTTAGTTGAACTAATCCACTTCAAAAATTAATTCAGATTAATTTTCCTCAGTATCCCTGAGCAGATCTGCAAAGCTGCCTGAGGGAGTTGGGAGCAATTTCTCTGTATAGGGAAATTGAATGAAATAGGCTCCAGTCCAATGGCAACTCCACAATAGTGCCTTGTGTGAGCACTGTTATTCCGGTATTAAATAGAGAATCATTTCAGATTATCTGTTGTGCTTTATATCCTCATCCTGCCTTCCTTCACAATAATTTCCTTAATCCCAATGACATGAGAATTGAACCATGAGGTCTCTAAATCGCACACTACATTCACATCCACAAAGTTAAATGAGAACATGGAACAGCAATTTAGGTTCTAGTTATTTTTATAGGAAGCATTCCTTCCAAAATGAAAATAAACAGGATCTTTCTGCCTTCTTCCTACTCTGAAGTGCTTTGAATTTCTCTATATCTGGGACTAATTGGAACCCTGCAAACCCGTCAAACTCAAACTGAAAGTCTTCAGTCTAGCTTACATTGAACTAAATGCAGTGAGACAACCGTGTGTAAAAACAGAAATCAAACTGAATTTTAAAAGTTACAATAATCTGGCTCTTTACTAGAACAAGAGAAAGTTTGGATTTTTTTCCAAACTAATCATCTCACTTTCTGAATGTATAAACCAGACGTCAACAGGAAATCTTGTAGCTGAGTCCAGGCTTTTATTTCAATTACATTTCTTCTTGCTTTCTTAAACTTCTTTTTTTATTATTCCCCATAGAGGTAAATAATAAAGGAATTTTGGAAACGTCTGTGCCTTTTTGCATTTCGTTCTTACAGCAGAAAGTGTTTTGGCTTTATTTTCCTCAGGACATAAAGAAATAAATTATTTTTTGATAAACTAAGCTATTTAACTTGTTTGGGTTAAATTTTGACAATGGCTTAAAAAAAAATCTAAAGCAAGTGCAAAAAGATGTTCAGCATTTTGTACTAACGCAGTACTGCAACTCGCTGAACTCATGACAGCGTTCTCACTTTGAGGCAGCCAGTCTCAGAAAATCAATAATAATGCAGCAGCTTTTGCAGAAGGAATCACTGGCACAAAACAGACCCTTTCGCCACTGGGAAACAGATTTTACTTCTGAACTTCTTCTTGGAAATGAGTGATTTTAGGTCATCCTGATCAATGAATCGCATGAAGGTATTTCTTGCATTCATTTTCTTCATTACTCCTTTGTCTTAAAATCTTTGTTTTTGTTTGTGCAACACATAAAATAAACATATTTAAAAGTACATGGCTTTTGGATGGCTCTTGCAATTACTTTGCATGAGAAAAAGCAACATGTTTTGCTTAGATCATCTGGAGGGCAGGCTGTGCAAGAGACTGTACAGAGAGGAGCTCGTTACAGCAAATAAACTGACATTAGGCTGCAAGTTCCTATCTATTCCTTATCTCTTTTTGAGACCTTGCTATTAAAGCAGTTTCTTAAAGATAAGAAAATATCTTATTTTTGCTGAACGTCCTGTTGGTGGCAGCAGTTACAGTACATTTAATACCTAAGCAAAAGTAAGAGCCTGTTCCGGCCAGGTGAAGCTCCAACGAGCTGTTTAAGAGCGAGGTGAGCACGGGTGACGGTCTCTCAGAAGCTGATGGCTCCACTGCAGCTTCAGGAGCTAAGCGCGCACAGAAGAGAAAGGAAAGAAAGGAAAAAAAAAAATCAAAACCGGTGTCACGAGAGCATTGCAAGACGAGAGACTGCGTGAGAATCAGCCAAGCCGTACGGAGGGAAGGTAAAGTCGTGAAGCCAGTATGCTCTGGGAAAAGTGGTGGTGGGGAAGTGGGGAGAGAGGGAGGTGGGGCAGGGGACATTTTTAGCTCTTATTTTCACTTCTCTTCCAAGCAGAACTCACAGAGCAGAAGCAAAACCTGCTTCCATCCTTTTATTCAGTGAGCTGGTTTTGTTGTGGGGGTTTATTTCTTACTGCTGGTCTAGAACCAACATTTTTCAAACTTTATGGTTGATTTCAAGTGCTTCTGTTTTTGTCTCAAGAGGGGCTATATTTTTAGGATGTGTTGTGGATATTTGCTCTGAAAATGAAGCCTCTTTGAGTTAGGTGGGCATGTGGCCATTAAAGCTGCTGAAGTTGTTGAAAATATTGGCCTGCCTTTGGCTATGTGAAGACAGGACATGGGGGAAGAGGCCTTGATCAAAACAAAGCAAGAAAGTCTTTTTTATCTCTCTTACAGAAAAATGAATTTTTCATCAAAAGAGCAAAAATAAATGAAAGTATCCTTGCACTTAGGCTATCAGCTGAAAATGACCATGTCGATGTTCTGAGGGATCACTGAGCTACCCACCCGGTTACTGAGGGGTGGTCTAGCCAAGAATAAAGGGAAATTTTCTAAGATAAGCATATACTTCTCAGTGGCATTCATATTTGATCAAAAACCAAAATTTCCTTGCAGAAAAAAAGAAAAATTTTAATGGTACATTTTCCTCTGGTCCACCTCATTGTTTACTGAGAGGAGGGAAGGCACTTTGCATTAACTTGGAGGCCTAGACAAGGGGTCACGTCAGGAATCAGATCAGGTGAAACGACGGAAAGGAAGGTTTTTGCAGGGCTCTCACGTACTATCAGGCAGCAGGAGCGGCAGAGCTGCCTGTGGAGTTGGCATATGAGAGCAAATCAGCTCTGGGTAGCTTTATACTCTGGCTGTAAAAATGTAGACATGCAGGAGATTTTTCACATGCCATACAGTGATCTTTTCTATGGAGGTGGCACCTTCTGAGTGATTGGTGCATTGGACTACCAAGATGGCCTGTGCGCTCCATGGTGGTTTGCCTAAGGACAGTGCTTCGTTTCTGTAAGGCTGTGAATATTTGTGCTTATATTTCTGTTGTTAGCACAGAAGATTTGAGCTTTCAGTAACGGAGAAATGTGGGATAAGTAGCCCTGGAGAATCCACTTCAGTGGGTAGATTAGCTGAAAAACTGCAGCAAAGATGCAGTGGAGGACACAGCACGTGGCTTTACTGCAAAGCTGAGCTACTGATCAGTCCTGTGTGACTTAATGAAAGATACCTCACACTTCTGGTCTTCCTTAGAGTTGGCACTGTTACTTGAAGATCTCTTAAGGTCTAGCGAGACACTAGGGCTTCCAAGGTGCATTCTTCTCTCCTTTCTGTCTGTTTTCTGAAGAGAGAAGAGATAATTGCTAGTTTATAAGTAGAAGCATAAAGAAACCTTTACAGGCTTCTCTATAGTAAGGTAAGTAATGTAGTGGTTAAATCTTCAAATTGGGTCTCTCTTCCTAGTTCTGTCCCTACATCTCTTCTGTACCTCAGGAGACCAAATCATGAGCTGGGCTAATGCCCCCCTCTATATGTTCACTTCATCCCACGTAGGATATATGTGTATCTCAATAGATAATTTCAAGCTGCCTGTGGATCCTATCTACCCCGCTGACACACAGCAGGGAGTCTAGATCCCATTGCAAGAACAGACTATTTGTGACTGTGAGATCAGGTCCATCCCATCCAAACTCAGAAATGCATGTGCTAGAAGGTGATGCAGGTTAAAGATTTTACACTCTTGCAGGCCCAAGAGTCCCAAGATCCTGTTTCTGAGGAAGATAGGGCAAATGTGAGGTTGGGAAGAGTTTGGATTTGGTCATCTGTAGTATAGACATAACGATGGAGTTTGACTTAAAAGAAATAATTTTACCACTGACTGCATGACCCCTACCAACATCTACTAATTTCGAGTCAGATATTTCCTCATGGTTTATTGGCCTCATTCACTTTAAAAGGTGATCAGTAATCCAGTTACAAATTTTCCTGGCATGAGGGGATGTTTCATCAGCATCTCCTTGCTGAGGCTGGGGATTTTCCTGTCCAGTACTGAGGAGAGGATGGAGGGAGCATGGATGAAGAGGGGGTCTGGAGGAACTAACAGAGAACTTTCTACTCCAGGCACAGTTTAGGATGGCCTTCTACACTGTATTAGGACTGGGAGTGGGTCCTGATGCTTTGTTATACCGCTGAAGAAACTTCCCATAGATCTTTAAAGGGGTTTATAATACCAGGTTCTCCCTTGTATGGGTAAGAGTTTGCACACTGAGGAGAGTACTGGAGCTCTGGAAGAGGGAATGGGGAGGTATTTTGTACATGTGACTTGCAAATCCTTTTGCTTAACAAGCACTCCCTGCAAGCTGTGTAAACTTACTTTGCTTAAACAAACATTCTGGAAAGCAAAGAGTTTTCAACGTTTTCAGGGAACCCCTTCCTTCTACCACCAGACAGCAAACCTGAATTTTCTCCATTACAGGCAGGAGCCAAGCTCCTTGGAAGAAAATGAGAAGAGAAGAAAATAAAACAGACAAACCTCAAAGTCCCCAGGGGAAAGAATAGAAATAAACTCAGTCAATGTGGAAATCGGTGTTGATTCCTGCCATCAGATTCTCTCTTAGTTTGACCTCAGGAATAGCACTGGCATGTACCAGACGCCAGGGTGCAGGAAAAAAAAAGGTGGGGCACGTGGCATATTGTGCAGCAGGGACAACTGATGTGGTTTTAAAAGTCATTGTGCCTTTAAGTTATTACAAACCACCTCCAAATCATTCTACTTAACTACCACTTGAACAAGTGACAGCAGTGGATCTTCTCCCACTTCATAACACCTGCAGTAAACCATGAGCTTAAAGAACCATGCATGCTTTTTTGCTCAGTGACTTCAACTGCTATTAAGTTCCTGGACATCTATAGCCTCAGATCACAGTTCCTGTACCTAATTTTTACACTGCTAACAAATTAAGACTCAGTTTAAAGTTAGATGTCTAGTCTAGGCTAGTTCCCGAAGAGGATAGAGGCCTCCCTAGTAGGCGATTTATGTAACCTGTGATTGACATCTATCTGAGCAGGGAAGAAGTGATCCCAAGGTAGCTACGTCTGTCAGCTAACAATAAAAGTTGTTTACAGGACCAGAACAAACAAAACAGGTAATATTTCAATTTCGAAAAGTAAATGAGATGAACCCAGGTCTAAATTCAAACTCAAATCCAACAAGAATTAAACTCATTTTTGTTTGTCCTAAACAGATTAATGTATTTCCCTTTAGGAACTTGGTATGGACAACATGTGATGCTGTAGATTATCAGATTGAGTAGTTAGTGGACTCTTTGTGGTTCTCTGAGTTACTTTCTGTAGAAATTTGACCTACAGCTCCTTCTCAAGAGACTGCCCCAGTAGCTGGTTGTTAGGTTCTTTTCTCATATATATTTTATATGTGTGTGTGTGTGTGTGTGTGTGTGTGTGTGTGTGTGTGTGTGTATATGTATACACATATATATATGTATATATGCATATCTTTTTAAAGATGTTCTGCTTTGTATACGCTACTTAACACTTGGAAATGTCACCATTCCTCATAGAATATAGATTTTTCTCCCCTCCCTCTTTCCGTACGGCATCTCCCACAACATTTTGTTGACAGTGGACTAACATTTACCACTTCCTTGCTTTTCCAGGGGGAGAAGCTTGTGATGCATTCAGAGATGCTGCTTTGCCAACGAACCCTGTAATCACCAGAGAAAGAGAGGAAGATAGAGCTAATCTAATCTTCCTGAAAGGAAGTATATCAGTATTTACAATGAAAAATATTTCAGTTTTCAAGTTTTGCAGAAAAAAAGAGTGTTTTCCAAAGATCAGGAAAAAATATCTATCCAGGTTTACCACAAACACATATGAAAGTAAGTTTCGTGGTGTGGGTCAAGGCACATAAGCATTCTTATGTTTTAAACAAGCAGCTAAATGGATGAACTGAAAAGAGGAGCATCATCTGTCCCATTAGCCATCAGCTGCCTAGTGCCTTAGGCAAAGACAACATATTGGGGAACTTTGTTATATTTTCTTTTTCAGTTGGCTAGTTCTGTTTGAGTCAGTGGTTCAGACTAATTACTAGAAAATAAATAATAAAATATGTAAGAACCTCAGCAGGAGAGACTCTCTGCATACAGAAGGAACCAATTCAGATCTCAGCAAACTCACATGGAGCCAGAAAAATTTGTAACAGCAACAAAAACAAAAATATACTTAACTTTGCTTCTTTATTAATTACTGGCTAAATTTCTGGACATCCCAACAGTAGCCGCCTTCAGTTTCAAGGCACACAAGGTGTGCTGCCTAGCAAGTCTGCCTGCTGTTTGAAAGACCTTGAGCTTAATTTCTTTTTTCTTTTTTCCTTTTTTTTCCCACAAGTGGCAGAATATTGCTGTGATGGCAGAAGAAGAGCTAAAGATATGCAGACCCAAATTGACCCCACTTAAGTGAGTGATGGGGTTAATCTTGACTGATTTATCTGTTTAAACCTAAGATGTCAGCCCAAATTGCTGCTCCAGCATCTCTCTATAGTCAGTGGAAAGAAACAAGCACTTTCTGAGGGCCATTCATCTTTTGACTATCTTTGATGCATATTTTAAAGGCAGATCAGTCTGTTCTGCTGCACGAGACCAGAAATGATCCATTCTTAACGCTGCTCAAACAGCTCAGGTTTGGTTCAGGCTGGACATCCATTAGCCTGCGGATACAAGGGTGGGATTTATCACCCCTGGCTCTGCACTGCAGACAGCTGCAGCTGAACTAAGCGGCCAAGTCTCTCCTCTTACTCAGTAGAGAAAAATAAGTGTGATTCATCAAAGTATTTTAGATTCTTTAGTATAGGAGGAAATGCAGGTGCTTCCTTCTCTCCATTGACTCTGAAGGGAGTTGGGATACAGCTGTAGTCGGAATATAGATGTCTCATCTGTAGAAACCTACCTGTGAGCAAACGAATCCCGTCCAAAGATGCTACTTACGACTTAATTTGTTTCTTTCTCCCTTAAAATGACTGGTGGAACTCCAGGAGTCTGAATTCATTACTGTTCCATTTCAGACTATTTCCAGTTAAGATATCATTTGAACTGATATTTCTTTTTTTTTCTTCTTCCTCCTTTTTTTTTTTTTCTCAATAGCTACCCTATTTGACTTGTATCGGAAATGCCATTAAATGAGATGCTCCTGGCACTGTTACAGTAGCTTCAGAGATACTGTCATAAGAGCTCCTGAGCCTGTCTGGGAAACCTCAGAGCACAATGTCTCTCCATTTTATCCCTATTCCCAGATTTCTAGAAGCCTGTAATGAATAGGCAATGGAATAAATTCAGACAAATGCCAGTGGGTGCAGTATTTATTGAAGTTTCTGGAAAAGTTAACAGTAGTGTTATAGGAAGTGTCAGAAATGAGAACTCTAGGTAATTTTCCCTGGGACATATTCATCATTCAATGCGTGAAAAAGGAGGAAAACCAATAAATTGACTGGACAGAATGGGACGTTTGGTTCCAAACGCAATTAAACATAGGTTCAAGAGAAGAACAGATAAAGTAACAGTACTTCTTTTTTCATCTTGCAATGTTTGGGCTACCCTCAGTGATTATTGCTACTGTTAACTATCATTCCGGTGGGCGTTCAATGTTATTTAAATCGTGCAAGTAACTGTTTTATTTGTGCCTGTGCTACACCTCTCAGTTGAATCTTATGCCTCTTCCAACTTGCATTCAATTTCTAAGCATGGGATAGGAATCTTAAACTGGCATGGACTTTAGCTCTAGAGACTACCTTTAAGTTAAAAATTGAATGATTATAGTGGCTTGTGGCTTACTACCTACCTGATACAAGCCCTAGGTCCAATAAGAGCAGGCAGTACACCAGTATCTACCCTAAGCTGCTGATCTGTCCAAAAGATAGGTGTAAGTGAGGTCTTGACCATACTATCTTTAAAGATCCCTTAGCAGCAGTACTAAGGATAAAAAGGAGTGTGTTAATCTGGACATCTTGGCCAAGTGCCAACTTATTAACAAGCCCCAGTGTGTTAATAACTGCGCTAGTACCAAGCCACTTAATAAACTAACAATTGGCCTGATGTTGTTTTCAATAGGAAAATTATAGGAAAGAAAATTAGCTGACATTTGAGGGAATTAACCAGGTCACCGGAAATTAGGCATTACAGGGAACTGAGACATGGTAATGAAAGTTTGCTTACCAGAACTTGCATTTGGGGATCTCAAAAAATTTCATATTTGTTAAACGATTGCATTTAGCCTCCCAGCATTCCTTAAACTAGGACAAGTATTTTCATTTTCTTCAATCATATCTTGGATGGGGTCCAGAAAATTGATAGGCCAATTGGTTTCATGGAAATAGACAAGCAAAGAAACAGGCATCCAGCTACAAACTTTCCTGGGGGCTGAGGTAGTTCAGATCCAGACTTTAGATTTCTGATCATGTCTCCAGAATGCTGGAAATGCACCCAAAATATTAATGTGGAATGTATGTGTGTTTTCAAGCTGCAATATATTCAGGGATTTTTCCCTCTCTTTATAAATAATATAATACGCATTCTTCTATTTTTACTTTTAAAAGGTTAAACAAATGAAAGGCCAAGCAAATGCAAATTCCCCTTTTCTCTTTTCTTCTTCCTAAAATATCCTTCTAATGAAAATATATTTCTCTTCATCAATACAGTTTAAGTGAATACAGCAATACAGTTGAAAAGTTTTTAAACAGTTTTATAAATCTCAGTTATTCATTTCCACACCCAGAAATGTGGAGATTAGAAAAGCTACAAATTGAGTTTCCAGTCTTGCCAAAAATTCACATATGGTCTTAATGCCGTGAAGAGTATAGATCTTGTGTCAAGAGAGTGGCAAAGACATGCAAATAAGACTCTCTAGGACTGGCACCTTGGTGTATCAATTAATTAATTATCCAAAACTAAACCTGAATAGAGTCTTACCTGAACCAGAACTGTTTTTTTACTCAAATGTAATAACTTTCAGATAACAACATTAACAACTTCTAAAAATATCTTATGGCAGTCTCATTATACTTCAACAAATATACATTCTCAGTGATTTCTCATGTTTGAAAATAAATGATTGCATTTTCAACATGGTTGTAATCACTGTATTTGCGGTGCTAAGTAGCAGCCTGATCATACAAATCTGTAAGCGTGTGAATGGACTCGTTCACGTGAGAAGTCAACGCAAAGAGGATGGGGATGATGGTAAAATCTGGAACCCTTTGTATCTGACCAGGATTCTGTTATGCAAAGACATGCATCATTCAAAAACAAAAATGACAGCGTCTGCTTTGCAGAACTGTTGATCCATGTGTGAGACCAGAGGGCAGCAAGTGGAGACAGGCAGGTAGCAAGAGACGCTGAAGCAGTTTTGACCGCTAAAGCTGCGTCTGTACTGGCAGACTGAACTTTAGACACCCGGTATCCCACATCATCATCCTAAATTTTGGTTATAGTCACTGAGAATGGTGCTGTCAGATAGCGATTTAGCCCAGGCTAGATCTGAACCGCTCTCCAGAGAAGCCTATCTCTTTCCACTGATTATAGAGGAAGCCTAGGGCAACTGTGCATCTAACACAGGATCCTCAGTTAAGCCAGATGAGTGAGGACCACAATAGCGCACATATCAGTAAGTTACAGTGTTTGATGGCTTGCTTCTGCCGCTATCATCAGAATCAATTATATTGCTAAATAAATCAATTAAACACCGGTTAACCCCAATAGAAAGAGAGGCTCCTTCCTTTGTGCGAAGGAGCTTGGAATTAAATTTTTCCATAGGAAAATCATGGCTAGGCTCCAAAACTTTCATAAGTCTGATTTGCTTTTCCTCGCGTGTTCTTCTGGTGCATTCTTCAGTTTATTTGTTTAATGAAATGTGCTGCTAGTGAGAGATGCTGGATTGATGCTTTGGGGAGAACAAAGTCTTCTATTTATCCCCAGGCATGCTATGCCCATACTCCATGACCACGTGTTTTCCCTCTGACCTGAAAGGACCACCTTTAAGGGTGAGAAAGTAATTTTGTTTCCTGGCCCTTTTAAACATGCCTTTTCCTCTGCATATGCCAGCAAGGGACAAAGGGTCGTTAGCGCTTATTTTTATAGACAAGGGCACACTGTCAAGAGGTTCATTTCATACCCAAAGCTTGCTCATAAATCTTGTTGGCCTTGGAATCTCACAATAGCAGTCTTCTTTTCTTTTCTTTTTTTTTTTTTCCTTTAATAAGGAAACTGCTGTCTAGTAAAGTTTATCTCAGAGTGATTTTTAGATACTATTCTTCAAATTAGGAAATTATAAAGTTAATGAAAAAATGGTAATAAAACAATAATGGTAAGACTTTTAAAACTCATTTTACACCTCTGCCTGTATTCATCATACAATTCACTGCAGATTTCTGCCAAGAAATGATTGTATGCCTTATTTTGTTCTTATCCAAACTCTTTGTTCTCCGTTATTATTCTCCACAGTCAGTTAACTATCTCAAAGGTAGTTAGCTAAAGTTACTTTTGGGTGTTCATCTCCTGTGCTGCAAATCTCATGGGAAATACCTGACCTTCAGCAGATCGTTTTTCAGACAAAGATTAATATCTGATGATATTCCATATTCCCCTACCAAGCCCTTGGGAAAAGCTTCCTCCTGAGAGCAAGAGAGAGCAAGAGTGAGAGAAATCAAAAAAGTGAGAATGAGAGCAAACGGGTGAATGAAAGAAAGAAAACCAGAAAGATCAAACAAGATTCCCAAAACATCTTGAGTGAATTTTAGGAAAAGCTGATTTTTCTTTTAACTTCAGTAGTGGCAAAAGATGGTTGAGATATGGACTATCATATTAACCTGAAGAAGCTATGGGTTCACATGCTTCTCTGAAAGTAGGTCCTGGGCTCTGCTTTGTAAGTTGGGTTGATAAAGGGCTTTGATCTAGTGACTTTGAGAGAGTCTCTACTGCGGCTGAAGGACTAACTCCCAACAGTGAGAAGCAGGAGTACAGTCATAAGCTCTTTCTTTCGTGAAGGAAAACGATCTCTGCTCTATTAATGTGGGTTACCCTCCTCTGGCATCTTTTCTTCAAAGGACGAGAGGCTGCTTTGAAACCAGTATCCCAAATCTCAAGCTGGTTATGAGATAAACGTGCACACTATGGGCCTTT
Organism: Struthio camelus; assembly: GCF_040807025.1. Classification (NCBI taxonomy): domain Eukaryota; kingdom Metazoa; phylum Chordata; class Aves; order Struthioniformes; family Struthionidae; genus Struthio; species Struthio camelus. The sequence continues at coordinate 11,938,042 of NC_090944.1, read as the reverse complement.
TTCAGTACTTTGGGTTCCTCAGGAACTTCTGTTTTTTAAGCACACGTTCGTTACGGCCCTCTCAGTGTTAATAAGTTTGAGGGTCTGGATACCTTAGCGCTCTGTGGGTAATTCTATTCCAAATGGTATCTCCAATATCTCATTATTAAAACTGCAAAATCAGAGCTGCTGTGCCTTCCCCCTCCTAATGTACTTCTTTATCGAATCTGTCAGTAAGCATCTCCCATTTTAATATTTGATAAATATAGAGAGACCAGAGTGCTGTAAAATACTTACTAGCACTCATTAACAAATCTAGGACATCTTCCTCAAATTAGCACGGTGCACCCTCCCGCCACCTTTTCTCTTTCCATCCACAAAAACAAAACAGGAAATCTGTAAGAGGAAATTGCCGTTGTCGCTATTATCATTATTGTTATTTCTCCCCTCTTCCTCCACCCTGTCAGGAGTGAAAAAACCCAAAGGACGGTTAGGTGTGATTTCCCTGGATAGACAACGCTCAGGCTGTGCTGGTACCGACTCTGTATTTTTTTATATTCATCCCTCCGAACGTTTCATCATTAAAACTTCACGGCCATCATTTCGTCCCGTTTATTTATTTATTTATCCGCAGTAATGCCACCTCTCCGCTTGGCAGCGTTTCCTGCGTTTCGGATTTCAGCAGCGTCTGACCCCATTTCAGTCAATTTTCCATATCCTGCCTGTCTCGTATCCGCTGAGGGAACACACTGATGCTGTGTTTATGCTAATTTTATGCTCTCTGAGTTGTGTCTGTTATTCAAAGCAGTTGAAGCAGTTATTGCCAGTAATCTTATTTCTGCTAGAGCCCTCGGGGCAGACTAGGCCTCAAAATCGGGCCTGCAGACCGAGCCAGAGCCATCATAGCCTGCTGGTAAATGGCAGCTCTTTCCCGCAGAATCTGATATCAGTTACTTCGCAAACACAGTAATAAAATGAAACAAATCAGATTTTCAAGTAAATAAACCAGACTTCAATGGCAAACAACAATGGTCAGGACAACAGGATTTTAATAAGTGATGCTATACACGGGGAAAATGTTGAAGCGCCGCGTTGCCTTCTCCCTTCTGGTCCCCTACCCTGTGCCGCCCCAAAATTAGCGGCTTGAACCCCTCGCAGAATGAAAGCAAAGCAAAAATAAATAAATAAATAAATAAAATAATGGCAGGACCAATTGGGTCTGCTTTTCTGGTTAGAAGGAAAGAGCTTTTGCTGCTGGTATGTATGGAAATCCCCCTATAATGGTGCTCGCAATGAACCAGGCAGCTGAGATATTGCATCACGCATTCAAAGAAACTGCTGTTTCTCTGCCCCATAATATTCACTGGAAAGTGCAGGAGAACTTGTGCACGCGGTGATGGTGCCTGGTAGGAGAAAGGCATTGACTTTCCTTTCAGAAGATCTGTGTGTTTCGCGGTTTTGCCACTGTTTTCCAGGGTACCTTGGGCAAGTGATTTAAAGATAAGTGCTGAGATGCCCATCACCTTTAAATGAGGCTTTAAAACAGACAAACTCACCTACTTCCTTGGGGCCTACTTAAAAGCCAAATATTCAAGAAGAGAATACGGCAGAAAAGGTGTTTTATGCTGAAATAACACTTAGAGAAAAACAAGAAATTCTGCGTTTTCAGATAGCCTTGCCTGGAAAAGTGTTTTAAATTTTGTCAAAAAGTGAATAGTTGAAAAAATTTGAGTTTTTGCCAATTTTTAGTTGCCAAAAATACAGACCATTTTTCTCCAAAGAAACGTTTCCTATAGAAAATTCCAATTTAAGAAACATTTTTCAACAAGAAGACATTTCAAATGGGACGTTTTAATTTTTTTTCTACTGCCATCAACAGCACTTAGCTTTTATTGTGATGCTTAAGGCCATGTTTTCAGCACACTATGCTCTTTAGAAACTCACCCATTTGTATTGAGTCTTCTGTACGTAGCAGGTGCTTCCATATATGAATTTTTATATATATATACATACATATGGGTATATACGAATGCAATATAAAATCTTGGAATTTATTCTTTCTATATTGTAGTTTCTCATCTGTCACGTGTGATTAATCATTCTGTTACTCTTTAGCAATTTCTGAACTTTTCCGAAAAGTTCTATCTTCTTTTATATGTTAAACTTCTTGAACAACAGCAGTGTTACCTTGGTAGCACCTCTGGAGGATTTTAAACTTTACCTTTTTCCTCGCAGTCCTACAAGACCAGTGGAAGTAGCTAGATCAGCCATGCTATTCTGATGGAGCACTCTATCTGTAATCTATGATGCTAAGTTAAATGTGCCTTTATCATTCTTTGTCCTGAAGGTCAATTCACAATATCTGACCAAATACATACTATTAAGTAACCTTGACCACAAAAAATGATGGAAATGATTCCAGGTCTAGGCTAACTCCTAAACCTAACTGGAAACTGTATGGGAAAGTGCTGGCTCTCCTAAACCAAAACCACGCAAGAGACCATTCTGGCAATTTAATTTTGCTGACGGGGCAGTTCCAGGACCAGGGAATGTTCTCTGGTACCGCTTCATTTCGTAGGGTACACAGAGCCTAAGCTCTCTGTTCCTGCTCTCTGACCTAAAGATACGTGGAATGCATGTGGGATGTTTCACAGTCTATAACTATCTTTCAATGGAGCTTTTACGCTTGAAGTAGGCTCCAATAGCCTTCAATCCTACTAGTGCAAATCAAAGTTGAAATCAAAAGAGTTACTGAGAATTCAGCTCAGTGGGGCTGAGCACAGATTTTGGCTAAATTTCTGTAAACTACACCTATATATTAACCTTCACTTCAAGTGAAGTGACTGACTTCACTTTCTTCACTTTCTGACTTTCTTCTGTCCCTTAAAGTATAATTTTTAAATTTGTCTGTGTTGCAGATTTAACAGCGATATGAATGGACTAGAATCAGACAAAAGACCCAGGATAAAAGTCTGCTCCAAGTGAAGTCCATGAGAGGTTTCCTTCGCCACCATGGCCAGTATTTCTCCTCTGCTCTCCCAGTCGGTTTGTTCAGCTGTCTGCTGCGTCTGATGCCATTGGAAATGTGATAGCATTGACTAGACTAAAGACCTTGACAGAGAGGGTGTTGTTCTTCATTTCTCCTTGCTTGAACAACTCACAAAGTGTCATGGAAAGATCTTGGCTGACTCACTGTTGGCCAGGGTTGGCCTTGGACATGCTCTAGCAATAGCTGAATATTAACTGCAGCAGTGCAGAGGTAGCAGCAGTGCTGGCTGGGCAGTGGAAGACCTCAGGAAAAACAGCAGATAGAAGGTTTGCTAAATAATTCCCTCCCTCTAGGGACAGGTCTAGTCTGTACAATGGACCATGAGCTAAAAATGCCAAAACTAGCACTGGAATTAAACACAGTATGGTTGTACACATCCTAATGCAGATTACAGGCTCAAATGTATCCTGTCCATGGAGCAGCACTAGCTGCTAACACACTGTACTTTGCTGCAAAGTTGGACAGCACTGCTGCACTTCAAGTAACAACACGGTTTTAGTCCAAATTGTCCTTAAACCACTAATTTTCACTAATTTTCACTAATTTTCACTTTTCCATCACAGATATGATCCAGTACCTAGTCTCCCTAGCCTAGGGAGGCTGGCTACAGCCTTTTGGCAGCATCTTCATAGGAAGTAACTCATTAAGGGCGAAAAGAAAGGCAGGCAGTTTTCTACCTGCTTCTGCACAGATACGCCTTGCAATAGATGCATTTGCCATAGAGTCATTTCTGTGCTCACAAAATAAGTGTCAGCTGATTGGATTGTTTTATAGACTTATTCTTTCAGAACAATATCTCAGAATATTTTTAATTATTTCTTTAAAACTAATCTGATGGACTCCGTCAATGCTATTCCCTCTGAAGTAAATAAAAAAGTTATACTGACTTTGATAAAAGCAGAATCGGGCCACTTAAACGTAATGTAACTCTTTTTCATTTACATCGGTCTCTTTACGTCATTCTGGAAGTGAGAGGGATCTGAAAACAAACATGTATGTCTAGGGTTCTTCATCCGTTATGACTTTTATGTTTTCGTGATTTCATACTATTCATAATGCACTTTGGAAAAAAATGCCTCGTGAATTTATAACATCTGCATATGTAAATACAGATATAAATACAAATACAATCTAGGCATGTAAAGCTTTGACAGAGTTCTCAAGTATCCCTTGGCAGGAAACTACTTTTTAATATTAATGAAAACTTGTTAGATTTATGATAGCCAAAAAAACACAATTAGCAGTTTCTTTACATATTTGTTTTATATGTTTGGAAGTATTTTAGGCTACGAAGATTAATATGTATTGCATATCCATCAAGATGCAGTTTCCAGAAGTGAATGTCTCTTCTAACATGTCCAGCTGAGAGGCCCTGCTGTGCAGCATTCAGGAAAACAGAGTTCCTCTCAATGGCCATTTGATAGGTGATGCCAGTGCGAGTGTTGCTTTCGGACATTTAGCACCTAGGCAAAGTGTCAAGGGACCCCTCTCGAAGGTTCTAGAAAAACATATACATATGATGTACAATTTATGCTCTATGATCAAGCTGAAATATGGTACTGATTCTTTCTGCTAACGAGCTGAACCTGGCAGATCTAGACTTCATCGAATCTCTTGTTTTCTAGAAAATGAAAATCCAAGGCTGTGGAAACTATCTAACTATCTGAGTATGTGGTTTGAATTTGGTCAACACTTTCAAACGCTTAAGAAAAGGGAAGCAGCTTTCCAAAGCAATGTATTTTGGTGTGTGTGTCTGTGAAATAGATTTAGAGATTTAAGTATCACCAAAAAAACAGGGGGGCAGAGGGGCAGAGGAGGATGTAAACTTTTTTTCGACATTCAGCTGATAGACTGTTCACCCAAACCTCAGAAGGAGAAGATTTGCATCACTGCTAGTTGTTACACAAGGCTGGGAAATATCCACGCATCCTGGAAGAGTGCCCCAGCCAGGAGGATAGAGACTCAATCAACCTTAGTTCATTTTCTGAGCCAATAGCTGCCAGGATAGTCTCTAAACCATCAGACTATACATGTTTTCTCTTTTCTTGTTCTGGATACTACCAAGCTTTTTTAACGAAGTGAAGTGGCACCAGCAGGACAGAATTGAGGAAGTCTGATTTAGAAATATGACATCCGCAGCTTGCCTCTGTAGCAAATGGAGAGAATTAGGTGTCTCCTGAGCTCCAGGGTAAGATATGTTTCTAAACTAGGTGAGATGAATAATCCCCCAGAAATTTCCTTCCCTATCCTCTGATTACAAGAGAAAATGCCATTGTGCCCTTGCCATATAGCATCCTCATGCTTCATCTCCTGCTTGAGATGTGGAAGAATCCAGTCTCTCCTCCATCTAATATATAAAAAAAAGAGCTTTGTTATTTTAAAGAAAAGTAGGCTAATTTTCCTATTACTGCCCAGTTCCTTGTTGCATCAAAGATATAAGTTTAACCAGCTGATCTAAATTACACATATTTACCTTCTTCATTTAGCTCCTTTTATTGCTTATTTCGATAGTAGAAAGGAGGTTTTTGAATGTATTGATTATTTCTCTTTAGAAGGAATGATATGCTATGAAACATGCTGACAGGCCAGTCAACTTCTCTACTTTCAGAAATCAGTTCTTTGTCCCAGAGATATTTAGGGCAATTTTCTTTAAATAACTTTCTCTTACATCCATTATGTATGTCACACCATTGCTTGAGCTTTCACAGTTGGAATATATATTCCATTCATTACTACAGTAAAACAGAGAGAAAAATAATGCCTAGGCCTAATCATTTTCTCCAATTCTTTCATGAGGAGTCTGGCTGTATATTTTCGGTTTACATCAGAGAACATCAGTTCTTTCCACCAACCAGCCTTCAGAAGGCGTGCAACATACTTGTTTATGAATGAACAGGGGAGTCTTAAACATCAACTCTCACCTGATCTTTAGATCCAAATAACTGCATATCCTCATTTGGCAGTAAACAGGAAATGAGAAATGCAAAAGAAAGACAACTCAGTCTTATAGTTAACTTTTGTTAATGATAATAAATGCTAATTTCTTAGAGATCTAGAGACGTTTTTTTAAATAAAGCTAATGTAGATACATCATTTCCCTTCCTCTCTTCCCCTCCAAAGTGTTCATTTTTTGCCCTAGACTGGATGCTATTTACAGGCTTTTCAGATATTGCTTCTTTCCTATTTCTCTTAATTTGACTGGATGTGCAATGAAGCTAGTGAACTGAAGCACTGAATTCCTAAAAAGAAAGTATATCGCTTATTGCTCTCTGATGAAGCAGAGCACACACAAACACACTTACACATATACATATGCACATATGCACATATATACACACACTATTTTAAATCCCAAATATTGTGTTGAAGCATTTCTCCCTCACATATAGGCTTGGGAAGAATTTAGTGCTAAATAAATGCTGCCTCAAACCAGGCAAGATAAAACATAAATCATTGCATTAAAAACCTCTAACAAGTCTATCTGCTTTTTGAAATGACTGGGAGATGAAAGAGAGGAGTCTCATTTAAGAAGGCCCAGCGGAACAGTTCTGCATTTATATAGCTGTTATCAAAAGCAATTCATTTGGAGATCAAATAGACTGACAGATAGGACAAGCAGGGGATCACTACTGCCTTCAGGCAGCCAAAAGCAAGGATGGTTTCCCAGTACCATCACTAATATTGGGTCTAGTCAATGCTCATGTCTATTATGGCTCGCAGTAACAGCCAGCTGAATGCTAATATACACTTCTTAGACCTGTATTTGGTGCTGATTTGTAGCTGAGTTAGTAAATAATGTACATTCCTTTCTTTATCTCCCCCCCCCCCCGTAGGAATACCTCCTTCGGTAATCATTGTGTGTCTGATTAGTATTTACTTTTTAAAAAGGTAATACCAGTGAAGATAAAAGCAGGGGAAGACAATGAACTCCTCCCAAAGTCCTGTGAGCAACATGCTGCAGTGTGTGCGTCAACAGCACCCATTCTCCATTTGCACTAAAGTCATGCTACTGCTTATTTACAGAAAGAGCTCAGTCTATATGTATAACAGCCCATGTCTGACTTCAGTTTCTCCATCCTAACAATGCAGCACACCCATAAGGGAAACTTTGTTTTTTACTCTCCGAAAACACGACCCACCACCACTGAAGTGAGCTTAAAATCTTATTCCATCTTACCCATCTAAGATATGTTTACAATGTTAAATAAGAAAGGAGCAGGGAATGATTCCTAGTTCTGAGATCAGGTAGCTCAGAAATGGTTTACGTCTGTACAATTTAGGGTGAACCTCCTCAAGAGGCATCCAGTCCACACTATGTCACAGTTATGGTCTCCTCAGGATCCCATGAGATGGCCCTATGGCTTAAGATGCTTTTATTTTTTTTCCCCCCAATATGAAGGCTGCATTATGGCCAGAGTGATGTTTTTATTGCATGAAGTTGAGAACGTGTGTTACATACCTTGGGGTGCGGTGTGAAAGGAATCGAGGATGCTGAAGAGTACAAAGCCTGCTAGGATACTGGTGGCAGATTCCTCTAAACCAAATGTGGCCATAAATATACCCTAAGCATCTTATTATGTCTCAGAACAAGGGGTTCACGAACCACTTGGACCTGACTTCTTAATGGCACTTCTTAATGGAAAAACTCAGTTCTCTGGGAGATGAAAGTGTTTTGAGAAGACGGGATTCAGCTTTATGACTGGGTAAAATAACAAGTGATAATCAGCAGAAGTGCATGAATTTGGAAGATGGTGTGACAGTGAAAAGAACACAGGGGGATGACACTTGCAATCAACTTCTTCAATATATCTTGTGGTTTATTTTGTTTTATTTTCTTTAATTTTATTACAGTTGCATCATTAAACGAGGCCATCACTGTGTGGAGAGCGCTGGAGACTTGTTCAAGTGGTGATTTAGAGGAAGCTCTAAGAGGAAACCAAAGGATAGGCAAGATAGGTAATTTTTTCCAGGAGAGAAGAGTACTGGGAGTTGTGAAAGGTGTACAAGGAATATCCAGTGAGAGAAAAATATGGAGAGGAAAAGCATGAAATAGTAGCAGGTCAAAGTAAAGATAATAATATACAAATTCAGGATTTAGGGTTTGGTATTAAATAATAGATACATTCTTAATAGGCACCAAAACGTCATTAAAAATTTGTCTCTTAAGCCTTACACAATTTCCTATTTCTAGTATATTGCCCGTTTTCTTCAATGTAGAGCTACAAACTGAGTAGAGCAGCTCAGGCTGGAAGAGAAACACCTGGGGAATGATGAGTGTCTGGTGGAAGGTAAGCAGGGAACAAGGTATACAGGGAACGACTGTTCACTGACTCTTCCCATAGAAGAACTGGGAGGTATAAAATGAAAAGATCAGGCAGCAGGTTCAGAAAAAGCGAAAGGACTATTTCTTCAAATAATGCATCAGTAAACCGTGGAGTTCATTGCCGTGCGATAACAAGATGACTCTAAATAAGTACATGGGTTACAAAAGTAGTAAGGCAAATTCAGGGCAAGAAATCGTCAAGGAATGTTAAAGAGAAATCTCCTTCCTCTCACTGCTGAAGCTACTGAGCTGCAAGTCACAGGAGGCTGGGAGGATTTACCAGGGAAATATCATTCTGTGCTGTCCTGATTCCTCCATTCTTCCCTAGGCATTCGGGCCGCTATTTGTTACTAGGCTAAATAGGTCTTTGATGTGGACCAACAAAGTTATTCTTATGTCCATATCACCAAATCTCTCTTTCCGATTCTCTGCTGGATCTTGTTCTCTGTTCCAAAACTCAACTGCCCTGCAGATAGTTTTCCTGCAGAGTTCTTGATCTGCTGACCTGGGAACTTCTTCATGGATTAGAAGAAAAACACTGACAACAGAACAAAGCCTTGGTCCTCCCAGTGTAGCCAGCTCCATCGTAAGGAAAAGCAGCGCAACTCTTGTATGCCAGACAACATGGGATGAAATACTAATTATGGTAAGACTTTGCAAAAAGGCTATCTGCCCCCGTGAGAGTCCAAGCCTCCAAGCAAGTCTCTCATGGAACAAAAGTAAGTTGTCAGATTTGAATAATTTCCCTGCATGTAGATAAATCCTCACATTTCTACGTCTCCTCCTCCTTCCTTCCTCCCCCCTCTCTTCAGTTTTGCAAACAAGAAAAGAAACACTAGCAGCTATTTCACTGGATAACCATGCAAATGAAACAGGAGATTTAAATGTCTTAGCAAGGAGATCAGAGACACAGTTGGAAACAGCTGTAAGGGGCATTGGAATGATTATAAGGGAATAGGATGGGTGCATTATTTGGCTTGGTGACTTCATTAGTGATTTTTGGCATCAGATGCTCAGCTGGTGTAAATCAGAAGAGCTCCTCTGTGCCTGTTTACCCCCTCTGAGGATTCACTTTGTCCTGGAGATGAATTTCTGCATTATTCTATTTTATTTTTCTCCATTGCATTGATCTCCAGGCAGCGTTTTGGGAATAGGAATTTAAGCTGTGAGAAGATATTTCATTAAATGGAATAAAACTCAGGGCACACCCATTGCCTCGAAGATTTTGAGGTTATAGCAAAGGCCTATTGAGTCTTACTTCAATTCGTCCTCAAATGAATGAAATGTAGGGGTATAGGAGCCTTACTTTACTGTCAATCTAAAAGAAAAGTTATCAGATTCTTGCCATTCAAATTAATTGTTGAAAAGGTGTCAGCTGGGGATATTTGTCCATACAACAATACCAAATAACTGCATAAAATTCAGTCAGAATTGTCAATTACGAATTCATGTTCCCCCTTAAGTATTTCCTGAAATAAAGCAAAAATGAAATAGGTTTTCCTCAGTGTTATCTTTTTATCTGTTTTTATTTGTTTGTTTGTGTGTTTGTTTGTTTACAACAGATATGCAAGTATTGCTCTGCTCCAGAAGCTGAAGCTTATATTTATACTTATACATATATAAACCTATAAACTTTTTTAAAATATACTTTTTTAAGTGGAGGAATCCTTAGCAAAAAAGAGAAATATGGTTCTTCCTGAGAGAAATCATCCTTTGACATACAGTTTGAACAACTCATGAAGTGTCCCCTGCCGACATTTAAATTAATACCATTCATTCCCTTTCTTCTTTCCACTTGGAGGAGATGGGAATAAATAAGCAATCATTTGAGACATTCTGCCTGACAACGTATGTCCAAAAAGTTTTGCCATTTCTACTGTAGGGAGTATGTCTAAAGACAGAAAGGGTAAGCAAGAAAGACAAGCCACTTCTCTTCACGTGCCCAGTGGACATGCAAACTTCATACTTCATCGCAATAGGTAATGAAAGCAACTGCATCTGCATTCAGCACACAGAAATCAGCAGAGTCTCCTGTCAACGGCAATGGGCTTCCATCTCTCTCATAAATGGATATGTCCCCAGCTTTCCCAGCCCAGCCAAGAGTGCATGTCCTGGACAGTGCATAGTCCACGGCTTCCACTACTTGCCCATACCATCTCCTTGGACTATTCACCAGACTTCCTGCTTGCATTTCTTATCATTCTGCAGTAACCTTACAGCCATTTTTAATGCATGATCAGTCAGTTAAAAGTTAGTCCGACTTCCTCTCTTGGCAAAAGTAGTATTTTGCCACATAATCCTTTGCTTGCGCCATAATAGACTTCCTACTAATCAAGTATGATATATATACTAAAAAACCACACCCAACAAAAAGCCTAGACACATAGAAATGTTTCAGATTTCCAAAGTAATTTTTTCTTGGTTTGGCAGAAACTTAAGAACTAAATTTTCACTTGGAAGAAAAGCTACAGAACATAAGGACAATTTTTATCTGGAAACTGCTGGAAAACAGACAACTGTGGCCAATATCCTCACAAAATGTTAGTATTCAGAGGAGCATTTGAAACCTGGCGCATTTGATTGTCCAGATAAATTTTTTTAAAAAGATACTTCAGGAAGACAGGAAGTCCCTGGGAAAATGCTATATGTAACTGAACATTTAATTTTCCACCAAGAAAAGCAAAAAGAAAAAGTTAAACATTTTGGCCATCCTGAATTAGGGATCCAGAATGAGGTGCCAGTATCTTTGATTATGATTCTGGGTATCAGAGGAAAATCAAGAAGGAAAGATACGTTGCACCTACACCTTCTTTCCTACAGTGAGACATAAATAATGAAGCTGCTAAGCAGGAAAACTGAACAGCTGGTTATTGCTCTGGGACCCAGGACTACCAGGTTCTGCTTCTGCCATTTTTCTAGTGTGCCCTTGAGAAAACCGATGCACTTCACCTGTGCTTGCACAGTGACACCAGGTCGCAGGGCTTCCTTCATTTACATCTGTGAAGCAAGTTGAGGTTCCTGTTTGAAAAGCACGTTAGAAAAGTAGAATTGCGTTGTCAGCATGGAGATACCACACAGCAACATTAAACTTGTTTTTGGCTAGCCTGGGACAGGCAGCAGAGGTATTTTTCTGTACAGGGAACAGGGGACCTATTTCTGATTAACTTTCTAAATCATTGGTTCACGCAGATAAAAGTTCAAGAAGCATCACTGGCCAGGTTGATGTAATTATCACACCAAATGGTACAAATTGCTGACCAAGAGCTCTAAATAGAGACATGCAGCACACAGTCTGCAGGACAATGGTGCTGTTAGATGGCATTTCATGGATAAGGGCTTGCTAGTCCAAACTGAGCCTGCATGGAGCAGGTCCATTGCAAAGTGAAGACGATTTCTTCCATGTGGTGCCAGAAAGGTAAAATTTTCTCTCCGTGAAATACTTCGATCCATTGCTTTATGAAAAGGCACCAGCAAACCTTGCTAATGTACCATGGCTCATTGTGTGTAAAGAAAATGTCCATACTTCAGGCCTCAGTGCTTTCGTTCACAAAACGCTGTTCACAAGATGACTGCAGGCTGAAGCCAAGAATCCATTTTGCCTTATTTACATGAATTTTCCAGAGTCCTTCGGGAGGTAGCATACTCAGCACTTCCCAAAGGAAATTATATGTATAAAATTCATGAGAAACCCTGCTTTCTCTGGAGTATTAGTAGACCTCTCTCTATTATGCAACACAGGAATATTATAAACCGATAAATAAACCTTGAGATGAAGAATACTTTCCTCGCCAAACCAAACATCCTCAGATGTGCAGGGAGTGTGTGTGCAGTGCCTTTAAAGAATAGTCTTAGCTTTCTTTTATCTCTGAAATATCCACGGTGGTTAAAATCAGAGCAGTATTGGCCTAGTCTCTGCAGTAATCTTAATACAAGAATATGATTCTAATCTGTGACTATCCTTATAATATGCCTATTCCACTAAGCAGCATTAATAAGGCTAATATATGTCATTTCTTGGTAAACTAGAGGAGGAATGCGATGCCTTAACGCATGTGAGTCTTTCTGATTTTTGACTCTCAGCTAATCTGAAAAGCAAATATGTGCCTGAGCTCAGGTTTTCCAATCTGCCCATTGTAATGTTCAGTGCAGAACACAAAGTGCTCATAAACTTTACTCAAATGGAGGGATATTCAAAGCTGCATTTTTCTTTTGGGGAAACCTGCCCTTCAAGAAATAGAGTTAGTTGATTGTATTTGGCTTAATGGCTTGTATTTTCACAACTGTTTGTACTCCATAGCTCTGGCAAGGAGCTAAGTCAAGCATGATAACACGGCTGTGAAACTAGGCTGCTTGTTGTAGCCCAAACTTCGTGATTTTTATCACAACCACAAGCAGAAAATTAACCACATCTATCTTTTAGGCCTTATTTAAGCCTGGGGACGTCCAGAGAGTGAAACTCATGCACTCGGATGGGCTTTGGCATCGCCCATTAGAGATACAGGTGGCTGCTGTTGCGCCCATCGCACATAATTTCTTCGGAGACAGTACTAGGGTACTACACCAGAAACATCTTTGGCACTGAGGCAAGCCTGGTGAGGAGCAAGCCCTGAGATTTATATGACAAAAATTGGCCTTAAGTCCCTACCAATGCAGTCAGAGAGTATCAACAATGCTTATAACAGCTTTGAAAGATGCTAGGAAAGACTTGATTTTTCTGGGATTTTACTGAATTTTTAGAAGGCTGAAACAGTTCTGGATGGATAAAGCAGATGATTGGAAAGGGAAAGCCAGCCTTTCAGCTGCAGGAGCAGAGGACTGAAAGCGGTGCCTGAGGTCTCCCTTGCCACCCTGCTTCCTCTTCCCAGGGCTTTCTTCTGTCTTCCCCTCGCTACCTTGGGATATGGAGTTGTGACCCTCAGCACATCTCTACCAGGAACCACAGAACCTCTCTTTCTTCTTCCTGTCTCCGCCACCACAAGAAGTGCCTGCTTTTTATCCGGCTACCCCATTCACTCTCCTGTGCTCTCCCAGTTTTTGGGGAAAGGAGGCAGGAGGGGAACAAGAGGTGGAATGGGAAAGGAGATGGGATGAGAACAGGCAGGATGGAAAGAGGCGAGATGGGAACAGGAAGCAGGATGGAAACAGGAAGCAGGATGGAAACAGGAAACAGGATGGACCATCTTCTTAAAGACAAAAGGAAATTGTGGGCCAGTCCAGGAGCCAAAGAAAATCCTCAGAGACAAGGCAGTTCTCCTCCAGGTGATGTCGAGGGTGATGGTGGGTTTAGTCTTAAATATAAACCCATATCAGAGACCTCCCACAATCACCACCCTCCCTTACTAAACTCTTGCCTAATATCCTCACTCGCAAAACCCTGTGCATTAATCCTACTCTGAATCTGCCTAGCTTACCATATTTTGTCTACGCAAAAGGAAAACTTTTTTATTATCAAATTTCTGTTCCACTTACGGGTATTTTTACATTGTTTCTAAAATCAACACTTTCACAAGGTGTTTTATTGCTTTGTGAGCGAGGGGAAGAAGAGATGCAAAGTGAGGTGCCGTCTGGACGTACCCATCACTGGTTACAGAAAAGCCTGAATCGTTAGTTTAGACTGGGCGCTTAATTTTTAGCTGGTTTATGGTGAAAATTCCCACTTTTTTACCATGAAAAGTGTTTTTACACATTTTGATTCTTTTCTGAAACCTCTACAGAGTTATAAACAGTCTTCTTGAATTGCAGAGATCAAAGATGTAAGCAGTATCACTCCTGGAATCAAAATACACAGTTCCTATTCAAAAGCCTTACAAATATGCAGTAAAATAACATCAGCTCCTTTGCAAGGCTTTTATCCTGATAAAAATCATCTTTAGTTATTATCTAACATGACTACAAGTTGTTTTCTGTAACCAGCTGTCAGAAGAGAGGCTCTGTCGAGTAAATAAAGACTATATTCTTACACAGAATTTATCTAGTTTTACAATAAAATGTACCTTGCTTACGTGAACACAACTGATCCACTGATCACACTGCATAAATGATCTGTCATCTTGTTTTATTTACCATTCCCTGAATCTCCGTGTCATTAGACAACTGGATGATTACCAACTTTTAATGATCTTTGAGTTTATAGGTAGCATTGCTAAAATAGCATCCGGACCTGCTCAGCAGTGACTTCTATAAACACATTTTGAGGCTGTCAGCCTATTTTTAATCCACTTAAGGTGCACTACGTTAATTTGTTTTTTTCTAGTTTAGTAATCAAAATGTCATGGTGCACCAAATCAAATGCCTCACAGATATCTATTACTTGAATACTGTTACCTTTATTGACTGAACTTGTAATCTCATCACAAAAAAAGCTATCAAGTTAGTTCGACAGCACCTATTTTCCATAAGCCTGTGTTGACTGGCATTCACTAGCTGTCCCTTCTTTATCGCTGAGGGTGGGGGACTCTAGGGTATGCGAGAAGAAGGTTTGCCACAGTATATGCACCTGCAGCTTCAAATTCAAGCACCAATTGTCGGCTTGTCTCCTGAAGACTCCTGCGGTCTGAAATGGCCCTGAAGTTATTTTATGCTTTGCTCTCTCCAAATCAAGACTGTCCTGTCTGGAAATCCAAGGAGGCCTTTCTCAGTCTCTATATAAATAATTCTTTCATACAGCCAACATTATTAGTCATAGTGTGCAATCGGTTCTGTATTAGAATAGTAAAGAAGCCCACTGGCAGTGTGAAATGACTGATCTCCGGTGTGGATGTATCTAGAGCGCTGAGTCCCAACAGCCGTCTACCTTGAGGCATGGGAGAATTTAAGTTGGTGAGGCGGAGGAGGGACTGGTGATATTAGGGAAGCTGGCAATTTGTGTGACATGACAGCTCTTCTGCACAGGCTATACTTTTTTTTTTTTTTTTAAACCCTCAGCACCTTGCAAAGTAAAACTAGTCTAGGTGCATATGTTATTACTATTACTATTGCTACTATTCATTTGTTTCAAGGGTAGCTTCAACGGTGACTGGGATACCAGCCTGCCTGGCACTTGGAAAATAATTATTTAGAAACAGCCTCAGTTCTGAAGACCCTGAAGCCTGAGTGGGCAAAGTGGGCTGTGGTACGGAGAAAAGCTATATTAGCATTCTCATTTTGCATGTGAGAAGCTGAGGTGCAGAAACATTAAATGACTGGCCTAAGGTCACAGAGGGGAATTGGTGGCAGGGTGCAGGCTTGAACTGAGGATAGCTGATATCCAAGCTAATGCAAAAGCAGCAAGCCTTGCCCTGGATTACTTTTTCAGTGTTGTTTGTCTCCATTTTCCCCTCTGAAGCAGGATTAGATAACAAAAATGGTGTAGGGAATGTACCTGAGGACAGCTAGTGAAGAGAAATGGATTTTTTTTTTCTAATTTCCTTTCCCCTTGTTCCTACTGTGATGTTTGGTGAATTAACTCTTCCCTGCCTCATTTCTTTTATCCTTGATCATGGACAGTGGTATAGCTGTTCCTGCACTGGGGCTGCAAAGAGCAGTGATTAGGGCTGGCGGGAGTCTAGTATTTCCATTCAAAGGGAAAATATGTATTTCAAAAAAAGAATGCAAGAGATATCTATTTTTTTCTCTAATTAGAGAATTAGAACTATTGCAAAATTTTCCAGAGTTCCAGGGGACTGCATAGATCCTCTGACTCCTTGAAATGCACAGCTGTAGGCTGTTCAAGGACCTGCAGGACAGGAACCTTGACTCACCTTCTGGTTAACTCCCAGGCTCATGAGATGGCCGAAGCCCTGGATCCCTGCCAATCTCCTAACAATCAACCTCAAGGCCGGCCCAGGTAGGAGAGCCAGGCAATCCCAGGACCTCCACCTCCAAGAAAAGCTGGTGCCGGATGGGTTACTGAAAAGAGGAGCAATTATAGAGCAGGGGACTATTTTCAGAAGGAAACAGCACCAGCAGACTTGTGCAATATTTGCATACTTTACTATACTTTCCCCATTGGAAAATAACTCATGATGAGTTGGGAACTGGTCAGTGAAAAATCTTGCATATTTTTGGAAATATGTAGCCAGATTAAGCAGAAGACGCCTGCTTGACAAGCCTAGAAGTCAGTCATCTCGTCTAAACTGGTTGGGTAACCCCTGCAGAGAGACAGGCACTTCCAGAGAGTGATTCGCCTGTCCTGCAATAGCTGTGTATGAAAAGTGAAATGAAGCACCCTCTGGAACGCCTATCCGTCTCTATTAGCTGTACACGAAGGAGAACTAGATTAGACTAGACACCTAACTTTTAATAATTACCGAAGATGAATCCCACACCTAGAGGCCTAAATGCAGATGAAAGTTAGGAGGTCTTGGTTTTGCTCCTCCATTCAGTCTCTCAGATAACTACAGTTCAATGTTTTCACCATGATGGACTCAACTCCATGCAAAAATGATTGATTAAAGCGTACCTTTGATAAAAAATGTTCTGTAATATCACCTCCTAGGGGGTAAAGGGAGAAAAGGAGAATTTGTCTCCAGTTCAAGTTTCATCTTAGATCTATATTGTCTCCACTCTATTTTACATCTCTACACATCCTAGATAAACACACAGAAATGTTTTCATACTATTACAAAAAGGCATAAAATATTTTGTGCTCTCCCTGTGAATATCAAAGAAGTCAAATAACCATGATTTTGCTCAGCAACATGAAAAATTGAATTAAAAGCTTCTTTTTCTGAAAATTTAAGCCCCTCACAGTGGACCAAGATTCTCTTCTCTATATAATACCTCTATATCTTAGAGATATAGAGGTATTAGGACACACAGAAAAGAACTTCTGCCTCCATTCACTTGGGAATAGTTTTCAGACTTCAGTTCAT
The DNA here is from genome assembly GCF_040807025.1 of Struthio camelus. Lineage (NCBI taxonomy): Eukaryota > Metazoa > Chordata > Aves > Struthioniformes > Struthionidae > Struthio > Struthio camelus. The sequence continues at coordinate 11,920,839 of NC_090944.1, read as the reverse complement.
CATATAATTTACCATGCAATTTTAGATTAAATAAGTGGGTACTGAATCATCTTTGGAGTTGCTACTAAGCCCAGTGGTGGACATGAAGATAAAAAGTCCCGATGGGCAAACCTTAGAAAGGAGTAGCAAATTTTGCTTCAGCTAATCATCGTTGCTGTGTCTGAAAACAACAAGAAAGCATGAGGCATAACAGAGTGAAATGTAGCGTCCTTCTCTCTGCAGTGCACATCTTTTCTCCGGGATTAAAATAGGGTTTGCATTTTAAATTTTCATTTACTAAACAGAAAAATATTTTACTAGGAGGGAATGGTATTAAGGAGAAATGATTCTTTGTGCGCCCTCAGGCCTGGTGAAGACAGGATTTGATTTGCTGTGTTAGGCTGGAATCTGGATTGATACACAGAGATGAGAAGGTGTTTAATAAAATTTACATTTCATTTTCTCACTTGACACCAGTCTCCTGTCACTCACCGAATGAAGGGAATACGACAAATAACTTTTGTCAGCACCTAGACATGGAGAGACAGTCAGAGGGGGAGGGAGAGCAAGGGTGGGATATTTTTAGCATCATTTCCTTTGACGGCTGTGAGACTTGGCGTGTCTTAGGCACTGGCTTCATCTTTAATGTACTTTGGAAAGGAGAGGCATATCAGGAGGCAAAGCACAAATTAATCCAATCACACCAAACCCCTCCCTAGGGATGGACAAATGACCTACTGGGAGATGAATGAGATGACCTACACCCAACCCAGCAGAGCATTTCAGCACGTGCTGCATGCTCAGCTTGCAGATAACTCACATCTCTGACAAATGCAGGCTGATTGTGCTTGAATCCCTCTTCCACAGTGCTGCTGCAAAGATCCTTTTCCACTCCAATTTTTTGGCCAGGTTACCTGTTTCTACTCTTCCTCTTCCCCTACTGATCCCAAATTAAAGCTGTTGTCTTTAGCATTAAGGCCTTTCAGCCCTGATTTATTCCATGTAAATTTAAGTTTCTGACTGAGGATCCAGGATTAGGATCCTAGTCAGCCTCGGCTAGCTCTTCACTCTGTGGAGGGAAAGAAGTGCCTCTGAGAAATGGTTTTGCCTAGAGAGAAGTAAATCACTTTCTGAAAGCACCTGGAGTTACCTCCCAATGCTGAGCACAGAGCGATCCCACAGTGACTGTGCTCATAACTCAGCATAAAAATTAACTGTGGGAATCCAGGGGGAGGGAGCTACTTTGTAGGAGGACCAAGTATATATTTTTCTTTTCTTCTGTCCCTGTGGGGATTTATCCCTTACTCTTTTCCTCCACATTTTAAGACTCAGACCACCAAGCCCTTCAGGACTCAAGTTCAGAAAACAGCTGAGTGTGATGAAGAATATGGTAGATAACTAGAAAAGCAAGGCAAATTACTCCTTATTTGTCATATAACAAAACTTGTAAAGTATCAGGCAGAACATTTAAAATAGACAAATAAAAAAAAACTTTTTTCACACTGGGTGCATATAATTCATTGTAACATGAGATTTATGTCACGCTTTCAGAAAAGTATTTATGGATAGGTCCATCCAATGGCCACTAGGAGCAACCTCCAGTCCAAGAAGTGTCTTCTTGCTGAGGGGTAAACCCAAGGAAGGTTCTTTTCATATTTGCCTTTTTCTTGTATTCTTCCCTAAACATCCTATACCTGCAAGCCCTCAATACAGAATAGGAAACACACAGATCTGGTCTGATCCAATACAGAAGCAATTTGGTGGTTAGCTAGTTTATATCCATTTTTTGCCATGACTTTGGCTCATAATTGCAAGTTAACCTAGGTTCGTCAGTAATAGGGATTATTCTTCTCTTAGCTTATAATGTGAGGAAAAAACTTTGAACCGAAACATCTAGGGTAAGATTGACAGGAAGCTGGTAGTATTTTAGGAGAAAATGATACACTAACCTGGAGACTAAGAGAGAGGAACAGAAGTTCAGTCAGATACTCCTTTGAGGCCATAACAAGTTCATGTGAAATTTTGTCTGTGCATGACAGTTTGCCTTATCTTGAATGAAGGAATATACATGAAATTAAAGAGTAATCATACTGAAGAAAATAACTTCTATTACTTTGGATAGCGACATATTCGTTACAATTACAGTTGTACAATTACAGTTCATTAGTGTTTTTCTTCCAATTTTTTGTTCAGAAATATGTTCTTTAAAAGAAGAGTACTTTCATGCATTGCTCCCTTATTTTTTCACAATGCCTTCCAATTTTCTTGAATTTTTTGTCAAACTTTTCATCTTGAGCATAAAGCTAAGTACAGACTGGGTCACTTTATAAAAAACTACTAACAAAAAAAATCTCACCTGCTTATTGGCTTGAGAGAGTTGTATCTGTTGTTTGCTTTTTTTCCCTTCTTTCTTTCCTGCTCCTTTTCTCCTCTTTCTTGGTAAAAATGTGAAAGAAAAGAGGAGAAAAAAGAAAAGGAGATGACAAATACTTCCCTAAATATCCCTCCTTCCAAACAAATCTCAGCTTTCAGTTTCCAAAAGAAAAATAAACAAACAAACAAGCAAACAAACGCGAACTGTGTGTCTTTCTATTCTCCTTTTTGGAAAGCTCACTAACAGAATGTAATGCTACTCTGTTCTTTTTTCTTTTTTTAAATTCTAAAGTATATTGATTTACAAAAATCATGGCCAAATTCATCATTTTCTGCTCTGCTCTGTTCTTTATGCACTTCTGGGTGTTCACAGGAGGACTGACTTTTTGAGCAGGCCTTGATGAGAGAGAGGTGGTGCAGGCGGGTGGTACAGCAGAGGGTGAGTGTGAGCTATATGCTGTGGCAGGAGCAAAGGGTCCTTTTGTGAATGCAGGGTGATCTCATTGGCCCAAAGATGGGAGAGAAGGAAATAAGGTACAACTCTAGATAACTGCTGAGAATACATTAATTCCAGGCCCACGAAGCAGTTAAAATGACCATTCTTTTTAGTTCCAAACTGGGGTTGAATACAACCTGTTTTGCTGTACACATGCATCAGTCTCACTCACCCAGCTTCATCTCATGATACCTTGGCTTCTCCACTCGGCACTGGGGCTTCTTGGCAGCTCCAGGCCTATAAACACATGGTCAAGTGAGTGAAAGTAGCTATGTAGTCTACTAAATGTGCCTCCTAGGTTGGCCTCACACTCCAAGAAACCTCACTGGCCCCCGCTGCAATCCCAGTTGTCTTCTGTCATGTCACCTTATATGTGAAATCTTGTATCTTGGATAGCACCTATATCCTGTCCCCAACCCTCAGAAGGAAAAGATAAGGGATGTGATTTTTACAGTCTAGATATGAAGTGTGCTCTACATGACTAATAAGCTATAGCACTTTTTATATTACTAGAGAAATTCCCATGGCAACATCCTTAGCTGACATGTTCTTAAATCTTGGAATGATCCTACCAGGTATCAGGTTTTACCCTTGCCATCATCTCCTCATTAATCAACAAATTGTCACCCAACATTGCTCATATTTTAGCAAGGCTTTTCCTGTTCATACAAAGCTGGAATCAGTTCAAGATGGCAGATGCATAATAACTGAAAAAAAAATAATTCTAAAAAGCCTGTGCAGCCGCATAATCAGTAAGCACCCATAATTGCCCTTTAGAGTGTGGCATCACATAGCATTCCTGATCTAGCCAAGATTTCCTATCAATGCTCCTAGTCCTGCAATTGTTTGTGCAATTTTGGTCTTAATAAGGCTACTCTTTGCAGAATCAGGACCTCAGCGAACAAGCCTTTTGCCTCGACACTTGCCTCCTTTATTTGCCATTTATACTTCTGATGCTATAGAAATAACTGCCATAATAAACAGGGAATGGGAGTTATAACCGCATAGAGACGATGAAAGGGTTTATAATCTCATTGCTGTTATTTGGTTTTTCTTTTTTTTTTTTAATTTTGTCTTAGACACAGTACTCCTTCAACTCAGTCTGTAATTAATTTTACTACATCACCAGTTATCTCTGCTCCCTAACCAGCCTTGTCATTTTAATTTTTCACAGTCTTTCTTTTTTTCTATCCATGTGCCTGCTCCTGTATCTTCGTGAAGTCTCATCAACTCTGGCCCAAAGCCTTAGGCAAATTTGCCTGTAATGCACTCCTCTACTTCAGACATAAGAGGGAAAAATACCACTGCCACAAAAGAGGAGGAAAAAAAAAAAAAAAAAAAGGAAGAGAATTTTTGACCATAGCTTTGTCTAGGAATTCAGAGACTCCTGGAGAGCTCAGTTAAAACTCAGGCATCCTTTCAGCTTGACTCTTGCTTATAACAAAGAACAAATTAAAGTGCTGTGGGAGATGGGACTACAGGAAAAGGGGCTACCTGGAACCCAGTAAACTCAGTAAAAATAAATAAATAAATAAATAGTTTAGGTCTCTGAGGATGGTTCTGCAGAGGCAGATGCAGAGATTTTTACGGTAGTTTTCCCTGCACTTTGAAAACTTCTTTGATATTTGCCATAGACAGGTTAGCACTTCGCTAGGCCATCTCAGGTAGGTTTGTTGAAAGTGCTTGCTGTCACAGCTAACACAATGTTAGCTTTGACGTGGGCTGAGCTAGCACATGAGTCTGCCCTAACATGCCTACAGGCTCTTCTGAAAAGCTCAGCTAAAATCCTGCTACCCTCTTTTTATACGTCCTTCCAGGAGTTGGTCAATGACAGTGTAAAATCTCAAGGGAAACCCCTTTCGACAGATTTCTCTGCAACCGGGCCAGATGTCTAAATAACCTCATAACTATCAAGGTCTCCCGACCATCCTGTGTAATCCCCATTTCACACTGTGGAGTTTTCCTGTGGCTCCTTCCGTACTCTACCCTACCCTGCCTTCACACTGGCTTTTATATTTCCACCCTCAAGAAATCTCCAATTCCTGCAATGTTTTCCTCAGTGTTTCTCCCCCTGGATCCTACCTAACCATGTGCAATAGGCTTTCTTTTTCCCATCAGTTGACTATTTCTCCACTGAGAATTCATCCCATTCAGGTCAGGAGTTTTCCTTTCCTGATATTACCCAAAGAAGTCCTCTACACTGCTTCCATTTCAATTTCTAGGTTTTCTTATCCACAGTTATTTATCTTAATGCCCCTGACACTCTAACAGCCACTTGCATCAAAAGTCCCCTAGGTTCCCTCCTAGCCTTTCTTCCATTGGGGTGGTGAAACTTCTTCCATTTGTTTTTTCTTCTGAGTTAACTCCTCTCCTTCTGCACTAACCTAAACTAAAAAGCAATGCAATCCAAAGTCAAGGGAGAAAATTATTTGTTTACCTAAAATTAAAGATCATAGCAAAGCATATATTAGAAAAATAAATACAATAGAAATACAGCGAGTCAATGAGCAGAACACTGACTTTACAGTCATTTCGCTTGAGCATGTATAATATCTTCTTATCAAGGAGTATTTGAGCACACGAATTTACCCATACACCATACACCATCCACGTAAAGCTGGGAATCATTGCTATCCCAATTATAGTGGGAGGATACTGGAGAACTCAGGAGTTCAAAGACTGAGGATCTTGAGCGTGATCACCAGAAATGCTGGTGGCAAAACAGTAATGGTATGCAGATGCCCCACAGGCTAAGTTAGTATTCTAACTATTGCAAAGTAAAGCTTTTGGCTTGGGACATGAGATGCATGTTCTCTTTCTTGTCCTGCCCAAGACATCCTGGGGCAACTTGGGTATGTCTACTCATCTCACCAGACCTTCCTTGTAATACTGGGAGGCTGATTCCTTGGCCTATCTAGATAGAAAGGTCTTAAAAACAAAGCTGGGTCTGTGTCAGCCACAGAGCAGTGTGATTCCATGTCAGCCAAGTGCTGTTACTATCAGTGTAAAATCTATTCTTTTTAGAAGAGGTATTACCTTATTCTTGATCAATTTCTTCAACAGCTAAGTCTCAGTCTCATCACCTCTCTCACCTGTCACCATGGGGACCATGCACCAGGCAGGATTCTTACTTATTCAAGGGTCACTTCATGTTTGTACTGCAATTAGTGTTTTATTTTAAGGAAAAACTTATTTACTGTGAGGGTGCCTGAGGACTGGACCGGGTTACCCAGAGAGGTTTTAGAGTCTCCTTCCCTGGAGACAGTCAAAACCCACCTGGGCATGATCCTGAGCAATGTGATCTAGGTGACCCTGCTTGAGCAGGGGGTTGCACTAGATGATCTCCAGAGGTCCCTTCCAACCTCACCCATTCTGTGATTCTGTGATTTCTCTTTCTTCCTGCTTGTTTCCTATGCCCAGATACTCAAATTAATGCATAGCAGTGTGGGAAATCAAGATCTACAACGCCACAGTTAAAGATTTTTTTTAGCCCTGCTTATTTCATTAGAGGTCTAGACATGCAAGACATTATTTATCCTATAAACAAAATATGGATAAATGCAAGGATTCTAAATTAAAGGATTAATTAAAACCCTTAACTGTTTCCAATATGTCTTTTTTTTCCAAATAGAAGGCTCCATTGTATAATTTTAGCATATCATTTACATTCAATATTATGTTCATGTTATTTACATATATTCTGACATTTGTAATTATACACTTTTCGCTTTCACAGTGCTTGGATGTGATAGTCATTTGCCAGGAGTAGAACTATTTAAGGGGAGTGGAGATTAGGGGATGGTGGAAGTTTATCTCTGCAGAGACAAAAGGATCTCCTACCCATGTGAAAGCATCTAAAACTGGGTATGAGTTGTGAAGGAAAGAAAGGGTGCCCAAATCATTTCACCAGAGCTGAATATCTTTACAAGTTATGTCTTCTTGCTCAGACCCTGAACATGAGACTTAGAGTTCTACTGTGTATATTCGCATTAAAAAACATTTTGGGTTCCGTAGGAAATGATGGAAAAAATTCCAGGTTCATATTATGAAAGATTATATGGCCTTCACCCTCAGCTGTTTTAAGCCAGCAGAGCTCTAGCATAGTCAGACAGAAGCCTGGCTCAGCATGAAATCACTCTGATTTCCCCTGAAAATGATACTTATAAACTCTACATAGTGCAAGGGCACCAGTGAATCTACCCATGATGACGTGATATGGAGGACATTGCACTAGTATAGTGACTTTCTTCCAGTGGAAATGTAAAGGAGAGGTTATAATCCTTTATGGAGCTAAAATAACCTAAAATATGAATAAAATGGGAGTTAGCTCTAGGAAGCTGGATGGAACTGAGGTAAAAGTAGACATAAAAAGCTGAGGTAAAAATCAGCTCTTACTTTCGGTTCAACTGTTTCAACTATTTCCACGTTGATCAGAATCAAACAGCAACATGGACTCTTTCCGTCCTTTCATATAAGGCCTTACATTATCACAGTTTGAGGGATGAGCAAGAGGGGAAGGTATTATATATTATTTCATGTATAGGTCTTCTTCTGAACTAGTCATGCTAGTCTGTCTTCTCAGTTGATGGAGAGAATTAGGAACTTTTGGGACATAATTCATCTCATCCTAAAGCACATATCTAAATTAAATCAAAGACATAACAGAGCCACTGAGTTACAAGGCAGCCTACGTTGACTGCTTCTTATGTAGATATCTACAAGAAAAAGTAATGACTGAAGGCTATTGCCAAGTGGTAACACTTTAAGGGGAATAAGCTGACACTCAGACTCCTTTTCTTGGCATCACAGCTGGTGTTCAACCTTTATACATATGTCTTAGGGGCAGAAGAGGAGCCATACTTTTAAGGACCACTTCCTCTGATATAGGATTTACTTACCTTGGCTGGGATTCATGGGTAGTATGGTACACATGCACTGGTCCTCTTGACTGAGTTTTCAGTAGAGGACTTCAGAGGTTCACAGTTGAGGTTCAAGTACTATTCTGCCACTATCCATCCTGATCCAGTTAGTTCTCACTCATAAAATGACCAGACAGTGCACAGTTTAGGAGCTTGCATGGGCCACGGAGTGTCCTCAATAATAAGTATAAATGAAGTCATCCAGCATGGAAGAAAGTAAAGTTCTACAGACAGGAACTGGCTACACCATTAGGTCTCACGGTCAGATGGCAGAAGGTAGCCTGTTCTATGTATTAGCATTGATGTAATCTGTGAAGTAACCTCTTGCATCCTGTTCCCAGCACGTGGAGTGGGTTTATCCACAGCTTCACTCTTCAGCGTGGGTTCAGGACATGCATACTTACACCTTTGGAAGCCAATAGCATATTGGGCATGGGCCAGGATGGCAATACTTATACATAAATTGGAGCTTCCTTAGCACTTAAATTGATGTGAACCTGAGAAGTCTGGAAAGAGACCTTTACGCCTGGTGAAGCAAGAGCAGTGATCACTTTTCAAGACTTTACTGGCAGAGACATCCAGCTTTGGTGAAATGATTCCTTCCATCTATAACTAATAACCAGTTTTAGAAGCTTTTACATGGCAGGTGTCTTTCAGCTGGAGAAACTTGGGTTTTTTTCAAGTTGAGATTTCTTACTTCTGTTTCTGCTGTTGGTCTGGCCAGAAAACTCATTTTCCTGCTTAACTATGTGCTGTGTAGAGGAATATAAATTTTATCTTGCGCCACCAGGGCACCTTGCAACCAAGAATTTTATGATACAGAGAGGGCGTCATAAAGTTCCTCATCTTTCAGCTCAGTAAAGCAAAGCACAGAGGAATCTTCTGAACAGCTGAAGCACATCATTATTATTATTATCATTCATAAAGAGCAGTGTTCACAACAAGCCAGTGATTTAAAGGTATTAGAAAATAACAACATGGTGAGGATCTAACTTGGGAAAATGCCGTTTAATTTAAAATATATATATATCTTAAACATAGGTTCAACTAGGATAGCCTGGAAGGGCTTGCTAAAGTCACAATGAAATGGAAGGTGAATACATGCTTAGATTTTTTTTTTTCTCAGAAAAGTAAAAAATTATGAACATACAGAAGTTCTTTGAATCACAAACTAAGGATAAGAGTAGAATAAACAAGAAAATTCTTGTACAAGTTACTATGTGTATATGCACATATACACACGTGTTCCTATTGATTAGTGCATATGTGTGTGTGTGTGTAAACATATATATATGTATGCATATACAAACACACACACACACCCAATGAGTATTGCTCTAGCCACTAAGACTACATCAATGCTAATAAATTAAACAGTGTCAGGGTGTGGACATAGGAACTTGATCATCTGTAGTGTTGAAACCTTAGGCTAATCCCCAAATGCTTTTGACCTGGACCAGCTAGTACTTCCCCAAACAGTTCTTGGAGACAGTTTTAGAGACATCAGAAGCCAAGGACTATTCTTAACAGGCAGTTTGGATACGCCTCTAAGAAAGTTCAACAGCGTGGACATGGCCAGAGCCTCCCTGCTGGCTTCAGAGGCAGGTTACAAGTCTAGACATAGTTTTATTTATATGCGTGTAGCATGACAGACTGGTTTCCAGTGTTAATATGTGTATATTTTTCTCTGACCACTGAGAAAAAAGAGACTCAGGTTGGCATTGACTGCAACCCAGGAAAGGCTTACTTTGTTGGTGTCCCACCACCTGATGTCACTTCTACACATCTGCTGCTCCCATGGCAACCTCTTCTCTGATGTCATTCTGAAGTTTTGGCACCCTTTCAGCCTTCTCCCTTTCCTCACTGTGTCCATTTGAAGGCTGGGGAGCATCCTTCCAGCTGGAGAGCCTTGGGACAGCCTGCTGCTGCAGTTCCAGAGAGTCACCAGGAGACAGACCTCCACAGGGCTGTTGGTGACTGTCATTTTTCCTCGCCGTAGAAAGGATGTCTCTGTGACCTGCCTTACACTGGACAGTGTTTGTCTTTCCATCTGACCTGGCTTCAAGGGGCTGCAGGTTCAGTTCCTTTAATTGTCCTCTAACATTGTCCACTGTTCCATTTTCTTCCATAT